>NC_056725.1:1426837813-1427122813 GCF_019279795.1 Protopterus annectens
CTTATTAACCAGGAATTGATATTAAGATACTTTGCTCCATGTCAGCATCCTCTTCAAGCTCAAATTCCAATACAGCATCCCATGTAGCCCATTTTCTTACTATGCAGTTATATTTCTGATAACTTAATAGTTTTCAGTCCCATATTTTTAATCCCTGAAGTCATTTCACCTCTCTTATTGATGGTTTATCCTTGTTTTTTCCATTGTCTAGTTAAAGCTTTCTCAGCCACTGTCAATACATAAGATAGCAATACTTTTGCTTCTTTAGTACATGTTACTTTACAGCAACTCAACAAAAACATCTTTATACTGAGGTTAAATTCTATTCCAAGTATAATACTTAGCAGCAAACACAGCAAAGGTTGTATGGCATCCCAAAAAGACAAAAGACAAGTAATCTCAGTTGTATCCCCGAAGTCTCAAAACAACCCACTAAAGTGTAGTGGGTCTAAAAACAAAACAGTGTAAGAAACTTCTCTGTGTGGAAGAATTTCAGTCCATATATTTCTAGTTAATCACTGTATATAATCAGATCAGACAATAGTAGTAGAAGTAGCGAACGTAAACTCGTCAAGTCAAAAAGTAATAATAGAAAATATATAATTCTACAGCATTACTAAGTATTCGAAAGTAATCCAAGCAAGGCAGGCAGTCTGTTTCCAGTCGAAAATCCTTTATTAAGTACACAGACAAGCGATCCAAGTAAAACAAAAATAGAGTAATAATTTCCTCACAAGCTTTCTAAATATATATATATATACTTTTTATCAGGCATGGGAGTGGTTTATTGTGCTGTAAAACAAAGTGTTATTGGTACACATGTTAAATTCACATCTCTTCCCCCATCAGTGTGACATTCGAGCTGGTCCTGCCTACCTAATAGCTGTCATAATAATATATAGCCCTAATGTACTTTAATGGTACATCTTATTTAACCAAACTATTAAGTAGATTATTAAGTCTGTGATTTTTATATACAAGGCAATATACTACATGACTGGAAATATATAAACCTTGGTTCATTTTGCGATCAAAAATTATATATAAATATATACATATACATTTTGCATGTAAAAATCAGTTTCTATTTTCATAACCTATTGTTAACAAAGATCGCTTTCGTCCTTCTAGACTTCTTCAGGTCTGTGTACAAGAACCCTAAAAACCTATATAATTGTATAATTAGTTAGTATTGTTATTACCATCATTTTGAATAAAGTTGAAAAAAATATATATATATATATATATATATATATATATATATGTATGATGAGTTTCCATCATCATACATATATATGGTTCTACCTGACATAATCGACACACCAGAAGACCGACAACGCAATCACCGAAACCACATAACCGACAGTGCAAAAACACGAAACCCCACATGACCGACAACGAAATAACCGACGGTACACAAACACGAAACCTCATACACTGCACACACCACAATCACAACAATCAACAAACAAAACACATTCCCTGTCCAAAAACCACACACAACACAAGCACACCAAAATCCCTACAAACCCACAAAACCTCACATACACAACTATCTACAACCCTAACCCAAACCCTAACCCTAAGGTCCGTCACTATCGCATACTCAGCTAACCCGTGCCCTAACCCTAACTCACTTAACCCGCCCCTAACCCAAACACAATCACTACCGCACTTACCTGACCCGCTCCTAACCCTAACTCACTTAACCCGCCCCTAACCCAAACACAATCACTACCGCACACTTACCTGACCCACTCCCTAACCCTAACTCACTTAACCCGCCCCTAACCCAAACACAATCACTACCGCACACTTACCTGACCCGCCCCTAACCCAAACACAATCACTACCACACACTTACCTGACCCGCGCACTGACCCTAACTCACTTAACCCACCCCTATCCCCACACACCGTCAATATCCACACTTACCTTACTCGCACCCAAACGTCCGTCACTACTGCATACTTACACAGCCTTTTCCCATGTCGGCATCCTCGGCGTTGGTGTTTTCATCCGTCGCGTCGGTCTTCTGACTTGTCGATCTTCTGGGCCTCGCGATTCACTTGTCGGTCTTCTGGCATTTCGACTAACTCAGGTAGACCCATATATATATATATATATATATATATATATATATATATATATATATATATATATATATATTTTTTTTTTTTTTTTCAACTTTATTCAAAATTATGGTAATAACAATACTAACTAATTATACAATTATATAGGTTTTTAGGGTTCTTGTACACAGACCTGAAGAAGTCTAGAAGGACGAAAGCGATCTTTGTTAACAATAGGTTATGAAAATAGAAACTGATTTTTACATGCAAAATGTATATGTATATATTTATATATAATTTTTGATCGCAAAATGAACTAAGGTTTATATATTTCCAGCCATGTAGTATATTGCCTTGTATATAAAATCACAGACTTAATAACCCACTTAATAATTTGGTTAAATAAGATGTACCATTAAAGTACATTAGGGCTATATATTATTATGACAGCTACTAGGTAGGGCAGGACCAGCTCGAATGTCACACTGATGGGGGAAGAGATGTGAATTTAACATGTGTACCAATAACACTTTGTTTTACAGCACAATAAACCACTCCCATGCTTGATAAAAAGTATATATATATTTAGAAAGCTTGTGAGGAAATTATTACTCAATTTTTGTTTTACTTGGATCGCTTGTCTGTGTACTTAATAAAGGATTTTCGACTGGAAACAGACTGCCTGCCTTGCTTGGATTACTTTCGAATACTTAGTAATACTGTAGAATTATACATTTTCTATTATTATTTTTTGACTTGACGGGTTTACATTCGCTACTTCTACTACTATTGTCTGATCTGATTATATACAGTGATTAACTAGAAATATATGGACTGAAAATCTTCCACACAGAGAAGTTTCTTACACTGTTTTGTCCAAAAAGACAAAAGCTAACCAAGAGACATGGTGCAAAGCTTCCGGGACTGGAGAACCACCCTTAAAGCTGGATTAGCAATTCCACTCCACCACCTAGCTACAAAAATTGACTGAAAATCGCACTTTTATTAAAAATGCAAAAATGATTTAATACTTTTGTTCCACGAACCTGGAACTTCACCAGACTATTGATCCTTGTTACATAATTTCCTTAGATAACCAATTATTAAAGGTACAATGTCCAAATAATAGTATCCATTAATCAAATCCAAATGTTAAATTCTATCTTCTAAATCCAACAGTTTAAAAAAATCAATAAATTTTCCCTTCTTGGGAAATAGTAAAGACATTAAATATGGGCAAAATAAAAACAAAATGTATACGTTAATTTTTAGTTTTTAAATTTTTCAAGAAAAAATACTCTGTAAATACATACCAATAAAAATACACATTAAGATCAGCAAAACACATCCCGCAATGAATTCAATAAATACTTTGAATAAATGGGGTAAAATGAGTAGACCAGCCGAGGACATCTTCTAAGTAAACCTTCAAATATAATGTGTAATTATAATTTAGCTAAATTTAGGCAAACAGTCCATATCTTGAATCAAATATATTAATCTAGGTTGTGTGCCTTTATAGTATTTTTCCAGACCTGGAAGCCCCAAACCACCCTGTTCTTTATCAGTATTAGCTTTTCCCATCATACTCTTTCCTTTTTGTTCTCCTAAATAATCTCCTTAATTTCATTTTTCATATTCCTTCATATCTGGCATCATGGCTGATAAATAGAAGCCTGAACTACAAAAATGAACCAGTAGGAAGCAAAGCATCTTAATCACTTGCATCTTATTGTCAATGTCCATAAATAACATTTTTTTTTTTAGTTTTATCTTACTTATAAACATTTGAAGCTTCTTTTCACATTTCCTTAGCCACTTGCTGAATATCCCATTTCAGCCAAATCCCCATGTATCTCATCCTGTCATTACCCTACAAAAAGGCGGACTATGTACCAAGTCATGTGCTGGGGCATAATTCATTACAATAGCCTATCCACTGGATTATTAAAATATGTCATTTTATCAAACATAACTTTTATATCATGTTCTGGATTGGTAACATTTAATTTTATATCATCCATAGAAAGGGCTGTTTTCTCATTAGTATTTCTTCAGTTATATTTTATTATGTTTGATTGTCTTGTGTCCCTGGTTAATGCCTCTAAATATAAAGCAAAGAGTAATGGTGAAAGTGCACAACCCTGACTTCTTCCCCTTGTACAATAAAACACTTTAGACAGCTCACCACCATACTTCACCATAGCTTGAGATCCTCTGTAGATATGACATATTAGTATTGTCCATGTTTTTGGAAACCCAAATGCCTCAAGGCATCTCTTCATAAATTCTCATCTTACTCTGTCTTATGCTTTTGCGCCATCCAACCCATGTAACATCACTACATAATTATTGCCCAATGGATCATTTTGTATCTTAATAGTTCTGTTAATATTGTCAAATGTTTATCTGCCTTCTATAAATCCTACACTGAGCCAAGTGTATTATTCTTGACAATTTCTTTGCCATTCATTTTGCTAAAACTGTCATACATACTTGGTAAATGTGATTCAAAAATAGTTCTGTGTGACCCTGGATCAATGGCATCTTTCTCCTTCTTTAATACAAGTACCACTACTGCTTCTTTTCAAATCAAAGGCAAATCCCCTCCCCAAAAATATTACTATAGGTACTAGCCATATTTCTACTGAAATTTCATTACTATCAGGAGTTTTCTCTCCCTATACTGTTTTTTTTCTTTGCTTCTTTAATTTTAATTTCCTTTATTTTTGATGTTAGGACCTGTCTTTCTACTTCTGTTAACCAAGAAAGCTGTAATTGTTTGAAATATGTTACCATTTCCTGTGTGTTACTCTCCACCTCTGCATCTTGTTTATATAGTGTACTGCAATTAATCACTATTGTACTCATAATTTTAATGTGTCCACTTCTACCCTGACATTGTCATAATTTCTGATTTTATTTATTATTCTTAACAACCTTTTGTAACCTCACATGTTGAGCCAATATGTTTGTTGCCCTATGGTTATTATAAAAAATACTTATTTTAAAGTCATTGCTCTGTGTTCATTCATGTTTTCTAAATACTCTTGCATAATCAAAGAAACAAAGTATTCCACAGAATGTAGAAACAAACTTATAGCAAAAAGCATTCACTGGAAGGCAGCAGAAACACCACAAGTAAAATAATTCATATTTATTCACAGAGATTTAGTGCTTTTGTCAAAAGACTTCATCAGAATAAAGAGTGCAGTAAAAACCACATTTAAATATACCGGTAAAAAATTAATACTTAAACACTTGACCAATCAACTAACAGTTCCAATTCAGTCTATAGAACATATTTAATTAATGACAATTTTGTATGTAAACCAACCAGTATTAACAAATATGCTATTCTAAAAAACACGTCATACAAATGCTTTCATTAATACTAGGATATTTGTCTGCTTGCATCTTAATTTGCCAGAAAGTTTCTCTTTTAAAAATTTTATTCTTGTAGTTACCCCACCCCCAAATCTTTTGGAACTAACTCTAGGACAGAAAAATAACATTTTTTAAAAAGACTTACATATAGTGGAATGCTTAAATAGTGCATTATTTGTGTCTCTTTTCCTTGTAGCATATGTGTTCCTTTGTTGTAGCACTTAACTTCCTTGTTGTCATTCCTATATAAAAGAAGTAACAACAGGAGCATATGGCAATATACACTATGCCTGTGCTGTTACTATCAAAGTGTCCTTCTATTCTAATACTTCTGTCTGTATGGGGCAGCATAATGGAAGGACCTTCCCATATGTAAGTGCAACTAGTGCAAAACCCACATTTAAACATTCCTAGATTTTGACCAGTGTGAGTAACACTTCTTCTTCTTCTTTCGGCTTTTCCTGGTTAGGGGTCGCCACAGCAGATCACCTGTCCACTCATGATTGGCAGTGGAGTTTTATGGTGTCGAGTTGCCAGCCTGGTGCCCAACCTTCCACGGAAGGTCCACACATGCACGCACTCACACCTAGGGCCAATTTAGAGTATCCAATCCACCTACAGCATATCATTGGGATGTGGGAGGAAACCAGAGCACACTAAAGCAAAAGTAATTTCATTGAATTGTACTAATGTTGTCTACCTTTTGCATTTAAGCCTGCAGCATCTAAGAATTAAAAAAAAGTGCTGTTATCTGAAAGCACCACATTATATTTATGGACCCAACTAAATATTTACTCAAAAAATACCAATCAGAATTAGAGAATGTTTCATAACTCCAGTCCTTTTCGTCTGTCTAGAATCAAGATATTAAAGTTGGATATGCCTTCTTCAGTTCAGCTCTCCTGCTGAAATTTCCATTGACACATCTTTGGCTTTCACTGTAAGAAAGTCTTAGAAGACACACACACGCACACACTCACACTCACACCTAGGGCCAATTTAGAGCGTCCAATCCACCTACAGCATGTCTTTGGGATTACCAGTGTGAGTAACACTAACACATATATAATCTTTCTCTAGAAACTGCTTAATGGATTTAGCATTTTGACATAAAAGCTTGGTTGTTCATTCTGATTTAGTTCAAAATTCCCTTTAAGAATATTAGTTATTCTGTAATATTTTCGTAATGTTATTGTCCTAAACTGTCATATGTAAATGGAAACTGTTTATGTAATCTATGCTGTCATTCTTATCTGAATCATTCTTGCTGGTCAGCCCTGCATGTAGTACCGGAGGAAAGACAGTTTCTCTTGGATGGAATGTCTTCAGCTGCTCTTTGCAGTTCACTCCTGTCATAACCTATATATGTAAATAACCTATCAATGTCTTCAAGACCTTGCAAAAAATCTGCTCGAGTAGGTGTTGAAATATTCTGATCATTTGTCCTCTTGGTATGTTCTTTTTCATAAATGGTGGATGTGCATTAATCTTGTACAAATAATTATTAGAAAAACATTATTTTCTAAAAATATTACTGTTAAAGGTTCTATTTGTATTATTCCAACAGATGGATATTTCCAAAAAAATATACTTTAGTGCCTACGTTAACCAAGTTGAAAGCTAGAAAGTCACTACTTAAATTAACATCTGTTATAAATTCCAGCACATCTTTTTCCTCAGTATCAGTTATAAAAAAATATGTCATCCGCAAATCTTTTTTATATTTTCATATGCTCTATAAAAAATGGACAACATTGTAAACACTGGGTCTCCACCATCCCATAATCAGATTGGCAAAGTATGGGTCAATATTAGCACCCATAGCTACACCGTTTTTGATGAAAAAAATGTATTAAACATAAAAACAAATATTTTCCAACATTAGCTCCATTAGTTGACAAATCATGCTGATGGTGTTAGAATTGTTATTCACTGATCTTAGCTAAGAATAACTGCAGGAATTACAAGCCTTAATCTATAGGTATACAGTGTATAAAGATTTTACATCTAAAGTAAATATAGTCACTATTTCAGTTTCCAACACTGTTTTACTCAAACATTCTGAAAATGCCAAGAATCTTTGCTATGACTCTCTATATTTTGAACTAATGAGTTAAGAAAAAAACAAAAAACAAAAGGATAGATAGATACATGCTCTGTAATGCTGTCTTTAGCAGCAACAATAGGCCTGAAAGGTGCAGGACATTTTCCACTGTGTAACTTGGGTATCCCAAATAAAACAACAACTTTTTGATGCTGCACATGAAAAAACTGAAAAATGTCATGGGATATCAACCCATTCATAAGTAAATTGTATAAAACATCATAAATAAAACAATGTCTAGTCTTTATTTGTAACATAGTAACATTTTCTTATTCAGCTGGATTAACATGGACTCAGTACCTTGAATGTGTTCACTTTGAAACATAAAAACAAGCCCCCCACATTTGTCTGCACACATAAAGTCCAAATCTGACCTATTACTAATCTTACACCGAGCAGACCTTTCAAGATGACTTAAATTGTAATAACTGTTAGAAGCTTTTTCTTACTCATATTTTAAATGTCTTTTTCACTTGCATCATAAAATGTAGAAACAATATCAGGCAACACAGGGCTAAATTTGCTTGTAGGGTTAAAAGAAACACTAGCCAATTTTCTACGAAATAATTTTAAATCAATCAAGGTTTGACATACATTAGCTCTCCTGGAAGGCACAAAAGTCATACTTTTGTCAAACAAACCTACTTGTACTTCACCAAAACCTTCCGTGGTGAAATTATAAATATTGTCTCTCAGTTTAACAAAATGATCTGAAATATTTTGAGAGAAACAGCCATTTTTCAGTTCCTGCTCCAAATGTGTCCTCTCCCTCTGTTGGCACACCCTCTCCAGTTCCTGGAGCAGGTCTGATGGTCCTGGAAGGTTTCTGACCTCATATAGCTGGTCAGCTGCTTATTTTCAATTCTCTCTGACCTCCTCACTGGTTCTGGGGCTAAAAAAGAGTCAGTGTCATTAGGCCCAGTCAAAGGAGGAAATTCTGTCATTCTTGTTTCTTTCAATTGTTATTTAACCTGTTGTGTTCTACTTAATGCTTTTTGCTGATGTAAATCCCATACTTTTATGCCCACCAGATTCCTACTGTGGTTGATATTCTGTGTCTCATTTGTGTTCATTGTTACCATATTTTTTTATCTTCAGTTTTTACAATTATCCCTGCTCTTTGCAAGGTCTTTAATGCTTAGGTTGAAGTCTTATAACATTCCAGTTAAAGTATGATCTGTGCAATCATTAAATGGCTTCTGTTTTTAGAAAGAATGTTGGAAAAATGTCAGTGCTTATCAATGTATACTTTTACTTGCATACAAAACTTAATTTGTATATGTGGATGGTCTGATACTGTCACCGGGTGTGTTTTCATGGTTTTGATCACAATACAGTTTTCTTTTGATATTTAACATCTATCTAATCTTCACCAGAAGCAAGATTTCACTGACAAATGTTTATGTTCCACTTCTTTCTGCATTATTTCCATTACATTTATTATCCCTAACATTTGTATATATTTCTTTAAGTACCTACCCTCAACCAGTACTCTCTGGTATCATGGCCCTCCAGAAACAACTTCCTTATTCCCTATAGTGTTTCTGTCTCCTGCCACTATCACAAATTCTTGATGAAAGGCTGTAACATCTGCTGTGCACTTTTTAATTAATATTAAGACACCTTTACTTTGCTCTCTTTTTATTCCAACAAATAAACTCTCTTTACCACATTTCTTTACAAAAGTTTCATGTTCTGTATGATTCAGGTACATTTTCTGTAGCATTATTACTTGTACATTACTATTGTAATTGTAGGTTAGCACCTTCTGTTGATGTTTTTTTTTCCTTATCAACAAGCCTATTTATATTCCAAACCAATAAATTAAATTGTGACATAGTAAAAATTATATTTTATCCTACTGTCAACTACATTTTAGTAGTTTTACATTTGTACACTTTCTTCTAATCGCCTGGCTAAACATTTTCTATTTCCTGCAGCCTTGTTGTCTGTCTATATATATATATATATATATATATATATATATATATATATATATCTATATAAGGTTTACTATTAAAAAGTCGAACGGCACTACGTCGACTTTACTATAGTCGAATACGGAAGTTCGAAAATAGTAATGTCGACTTCAAAAAAACAATCTACGAATGGTTTTAACATGGGTCGAGGTAGGTGTTCAGTATTATTCTGAACTACCCTACCTCGACCCATGTTAAAACACAGTCCTAGATTGTTTTTCTGAAGTCGACATTACTATTTTTGAACTTTCGTGTTCGACTATAGTACAGTCGATGTAGTGTCGTTCGACCTTTTAACAGTAAACTATATATATATATATATATATATATATATATATATATATATATATTCCAACAGCAACTCACTTATCTTAAAAAATCTCAAAATGCATTTGGTCAGGCTTTCTCTCTGGGGTGGCTAAAGAGTTTTCTCCTTCAGCTGCCATTACCATCTGCTTTCCCCAGCTCTGCTGCACCCCACTGTTTTCAGTCTCCATCTGAGTTTTTACAGTTTTTCTCCCTTTACGTCACACTTTCTTTTCCTTGTTGATCTTCTGGATGTCATAAACTTTTCAGCTAGCAATGGTAGCTTTCAGCTGTTTGTAATTTAAACTGTTCTATGCCTGTATCTCTGGTTTTAGCAGCTTATACTGATGCCAACATCTTGGAACCCCAAAGATTTGATTTCTAGATCCTTGAAGGTTCCTTCTCTGTTATCTGTTTTTGATACGTCTTATTCTGAAACTTCACTGAAGAAAGACGGCAGAAGCAGTCACTCTATTTAAGACATGTTTATTCTCTAGTCAATATTCCTATGTTTTTAATTCATTTATTAATTGAGTAATCACAGACTGAAGGCCGTTTTACATGGGGTCTGCCTGTTTATACAATATGCAAATGAATATTAATGGAATTGAAGCCAGGGAGGCAGGATGCAACTTATAGCTCAAGGGCTGCCAACTTTTCAAATGCCTAAAGTCAGGCAATATTTATTTAAATGCAAGATTTTGCAGAACAAACTATTTTCACAACCAGCACACAACACTGAAATTCAATTGTTCTGACCAAACAAGGCTCATCGTTGAAGAATGTGAGTGGTATCTGTGGTTTCATATCACAGCAAGGCATTTCAGATACAAAATAAGTGTTTTTTGTAACTAGTCATGAAAACTTAAGAAATACTTTTAGTCCTAAACTGTCTAAATGTTTGTCATTTTTCATGTTTTTATGCAAGACACAACTGTCCGAAGAGGGACTGTCCTTTGTAAAGAGGAACAGGTGGTAACCTATAAGCTCATGGCCCTAAATATCTGCCCTGTATCCTGAGTCACATCCAAACCTCTGTAGATCTGCCTGCTGACCAATGTAGCTCATCTATACCTGGAAGAGCTTATCAGTGAACTATCTTACCTCTGATTTTTCTTTCCAGGACTGGCTGTCTGTTTGCCCTGACATTTCCTCGTGTTTTATAATCTGTGAAAAAAGTCTCTGATTTTCTATTACAGCCACTCATCATGACAAATACATATTTTTAAATATCTTCTCTTAACTGACATTCTTTATCTAAGCAAATCAGAAACTGCCACACATACCACCTCTTCTCAAAACAGATGCATTTACCCTCCATTTACATTACTTAAAACACGATAGAAACGGAAAAGAAAAAAAATTCAATCTTTTATCACATCAGCACACTTCCTGTAATTACACATTTCTCAGGCTCCGGTAAGGAATGGTAAAAATGTCCATGGTGACGTATCCCATTTTTAAATCTTATTTTTTGCTTAAAATTGGTTTTCTAAAGAAAGGCAAGACCAGTGCTATCAATGGACACCAATGATCTTCTAGAAAAATGGAAAAAAGAATATGGCTGTAGCATTCCATATTGATTTAAGCCAGCAAGCTGCAGGCTACATAATAAGTCTATGGGGTGCATGTTTTATAGTTCTGAGTTATGTCTTAAGTAATTTTTTTTAAAATAAATTGCATTACAAGTATATACTAATGCAAGTTAGTATCCTTCTGTTCATTCAGTGTTCATTGGTAACATTTTAAGGTATCACCCTGAAATATTATCTTCACACATTTTAACTACAATATACTTTTTCACTCCCTGTCATCAGCTGAACCATGCAAGATACATTTTGGATGGCTAACATAGCATCCTTTGCATTTAGATGAGCTCCTGTTAGCCTCAGGCACCTGTAATAGCATTTCCAATTTGTTTAATTGACCTGTCTACATCCACCTGGTAAGATCAGTTTCTGGAATTCCTTATCCATGTTGTGACCATCCTCTGGACTCACTGTACAGGCATGCTCATTTGATCAAATGAAACTGTTTTAATTGTCATCATGCATCTAGTCCTTCTGCAGTCCTACATCCTGGTCATGCATTCATTTGTGGACATGGCCATGTTGTAGGTAATCTATTCATCTATTGTTGGTGTTATGTTCATACTTCCAATGGTGATTGATCTTTAACTATGATAGGTGAAGAGGTTATGTTTTATCTGTGGAGAGTGATGTAATCAGTTATTCATTAGTGAGTATCAGCTTCGTCATCTGTTATTGATACTGGTTGCCTAGGTACTTCTGTAGGTTAGGGTTGTTTTTTTATTTGATTTTTATGAAAGTTACTTTTGCAGTTTTCATGATTACTGTAGATACTGATGTCAGAAATATATTGTTATTTATTTATAAAGAAATTATGCAATGCACATAATTTATTGGGAGAATACCCTTAGGGCTATTAGCCCTCCCTTGTGCTGACCTAATAAGAGATGTAGTGAGACTAACAAAAAAGGGCAGAGGATGGAGGAAAGGCCATCAGATGCAATTGGAAGACAGCTGACAAAGTAGAGAGCTCTTGGAACAGACTGTCTGAGTTGGTGGTGGACTGTGGAAGCATACATGCCTCAGGAGGGTTTAGAACAGCTGGAAGAGGCTGGCCAACCCAAGTTATGAGAGTGAAAACCTATATGCACCTAAATGGGCAGAGTAGAAAAATTGTCACTTTCTGTTGTCATGTTATGCAATGTAGTACAATGCAGTTAGCATAGGTTCATAGGTTCATAGGTAGGTACTAGGCTGTCGGCCCTGGGGCCTATAAAAGCCCAGCCAAAAAGGTACCCTGGCTTTTGCCACCCAAGAAAATTATTTTCCTGTGTCACTGTCGAGCAGAGCCACAGAGGTGATCCCTGGGGTGAATTTCCTATTTCCAATCCAATCATCTAGATTTTTCTTGAAGAGTGCTAACGAGGAGCTTTTTTGATATAGATAGGTAGTTTATTCCAGAGTATGGGAAGTCTCTGGGACAGGAATCTATCCCGCTGGCATGTTCTGTTTATTGTGGTGACAAGGTTTAGGTCCCTAGAGCTTGTAGCTCAGAGGGATTGGGATTTCTTTAAGTGGAGCATGTCCAACAGCTTTGGGTTTGACATAGCTTTGTATGTTAGGCAGCGATCACCTCTGAGTAGGTGATATGCGATGGAGTAAAACTGGAGTTTTTTGAAACGGTCTGCGTAGGGCATCTGTTTGAGGCCGGTAATCCTCTTTGTGAGGTATTTCTGTGGCCTTTCCAGTTGTTGTAGATGTCTTGTGAGGTACATACCAAAAGAACCATTGTACTTTATAATGGGTCTAATGAGTGATGAGTAGAGGGGAACAATGACCTCTTTTTTTCTGGATGAGAAACCTTTTGTGATGAGGTGTGCCAGGTAGAAGGATTTCCTGACTACTGTGGCGATGTGATTATCAAAGGAGAGACTACTGTCCACCTGTGTCCCAAGGTCTCTTATCACACTTTCAGTGTTAAGTATACTACCGCCTATGTTGTAGTTCATGGGTACAGAGTTTTTACCAAAGGGGATGACAATGCACTTTTTGGCATTGAGCTTGAGGCCATGACTTTGACACCAAGCATCCGTCTCAGTGAGGCCCTTTTGTAGGATGTCCACATCGTTAGGAGTTTCAATTATGGCTCCTAGTTTCCAGTCATCTGCAAACTTCATTAGCCAAAGACCTTCTGTGTTAGCCTGTACTTCAGAGAAGTAGATACTAAACAGGAGAGGACCCAGGACTGAACCCTGTGGTACTCCACTTGTCACTGGTCTGAAGTCGGATTTGGAGTCTGCTACTTTCACAGTGTGGGTTCTGTCAGTGAGCCAGTTGGCAACCCATCTTGTGACATAGGGATTTATACCTAGTTTAGTGAGTTTATCTATAATTCCAGAGTGGGGGATGGTGTTGAAAGCCTTGGCGAGATCTAGATAGGCTGTGTGAACCACCTTACCCTTGTCTACGGCTTTGGTGACTGCTTCAAAGAAGTCTGTCAGGTTTAGGAGACATGATCTGCCTTTTACAAACCCGAACTGGTTGGGGTCCAGAGTTTGGAGATTACCAATGTCTTTGTTTATAAGGTCCATGATGATATGTTCCATGGCCTTGCAGACCAGGCTCGTCAGGCTAATGGGGCAGTAGTTCCCTGGGTCCGTGGTGGCTCCCCCCTTGTGGAGTGGGATAACCGTCGCTGTGCGCCATTAAGCAGGCACAAAGCCTGAGGTGAGGCTATGATTGAATATGGTACTTAAGTGGGGTGCCAGTTCGTTCTGTAGTTCATGTAGAACGCAGCCTGGGATTTTGTCTGGTCCCATGGATGCTGTGTTCTTGGCTTTGGAGAGTGTGGTTTTTACCTGTGCAGCCACGATTACAGGAACTTTGCATTCTTCCGGTATAGAGATGGGCTCTTTAGGGGGTGATAGGGGGGTAAAGTTAGCACTGAACCTATCTGCCAGGATGTTGGCAATATCAGTTGGGTCTGTATATTTAGTGCCATTGTGCTGTAACTCAGAGCAGATCTGAGTGTTGACATTGAGATTCCTGACATAGCTATAGAATGCTTTGTGGTTGTCTTTAGAATCAGTGGCGATTTTGTTTTCATAACTTCCTTTGGAGGATTTTATCAGGGATCGCAGCTTCTTACTGAGGCTGACCGGGGAGCTCCTCCACTCATGGGCTTTTACTGTCTTTTGCAACAGTTTCTTCCTTCTGTTGTACAGTTTGTTTATGGCAGGGGACCTCCAGATTGGCTTCCTTTTTTTGGAGGATAGCGTCTTGGTTCTGTTTGGGATAGCATGATCCATGCACTCATGTAAATGCTTATAAAGTGCAATTGTGTAGGATTCAGTAGTCGTAACTGTATTGTCCATCTGCATGAGTGTCAAGAAGTTCACCACTTGTGTCTTAAGAAGCATGAAGTTGGCTTTGGAGAAATTTTTTACCATGGTTTCCTTAATGGGGGGGTGGGGGGGGTGGGGGCGGGATGTGGATATCTAGGATAATTAGCTTATGGTTGGATCGGACCAATGAGGCGTTGACATCAGGTGTGGAACACCGGTCACTCATGTTGGTAATGACTAGATCTAGGATATTGTTGCCCCTGGTGGGGGTGTGGATAAGTTGATCCAGGGCATTGGAGTTTATGAATTCCAGAAAGCATTGAGTGAAGGAGTTGGTACATGAGTAGTTTTCCCAGTTAATGGTGGGGTAGTTGAAATCGCCCATTATTAGGGTGCTTGGGTGAACCATAATATTTTCCAGTACATCAAGAAAAGAGGAGTGGGAATCCTGGGGCATGGTGGGTGATGTGTAGCAAGCTACAATTTGGAATGCAGTTTTGCCCAGAGTTAGTTGGACTTAGATAACCTCGGCTGCATTATGCTGAGCAACTAGCCCAGAGGTGTGGATATCCTTAATGAATATGGACACACCTCTGCCTTTGGTGTTCCGGTCCAGGTTACATGGCTGAAAAGCGTGGTATGAGTTATAGCCTGGTAGTGCAGGGGTGCTCTCTGTGCCTTGAACCAGGTCTCAGTCACTGCACAGATATTGATGTTCTCCATTTTAAAGAGTGCCTCGAGTGAGTGCATTTTGAGATTTAGACTTCTAGCATTGAGTATCATCACCCTCAGTTTTTGCTTGCCTGTTCCTGTTACAGTGGTGAATTTGTCATTTGAACCTTGCCTAAAAAAGGCACTATAGGAGCGGCAAGAACCTTAGCCAGTATCTGGAATCCCAGGGGTGACATGTGAGGGCCATCTCTGGCAAAGCATCATGGTCTGTTGACCAAGTCATCCCAGGCAGACAGATACTGGATCCCTTTAGAATGGTACCAGAAGCTTAGCCAATTCTTGAAGTCAATCATTTTGTCCTTGTACTGCGGCATCATTCTGGGTGGTGGCAGAATGCTACTCAGGGCTAGGGTCATACCTGCCTGGGCTATACCTGCCTAATGATAATAAAGCATCTTTATTATTGTAGAGCTAGCAGAGGGTGGGTTGCTTTCATTCTGCTATCACTTCCACCAAAGAACGTATACAAATATACTACAATATCCTAAACTTCCCCTTGTTTCAGATTTAACATCCCATTTTTATTCCCTCCATCCTTCATTCCTCCTTTTCAGGTTTTGCTAATAAGAATGAGCTTGCTGCCTCCTACCTGCCTTTAACCAAATACCTTTATATACCTTTATATAACCCACCAAACTGTCAATCTGAATTTATCATTGGTAAGCTAGATGTTTACATATAAGCTACTCCATCATTCCTCTCAAGAAACCAGTGCACATTGTCTACTACTTTCCCCATAAACTGCTACCACTGTGATCCACTCTTTGTATTCAGAATTCCTTATTCCAGCTGTAAGTTTTTAAACACAAGCTGCCAAGCAGTCCAAGTATTATACAAGATCATAACTTCATGATCCCTCTACAGACCTTCTTTTCCCTTTTGCATCTTCCTACCTTCCAAACATTCCTCCCTGCCCCAAAAGTCCATAATCCAGCCTGTTGGTTAGATAAAATTGTCAATACTCTTCCCTTTTCCTCCCCCTGACAAATGACTAAGTATAGTATAATCACTAGTTGTGAGAAGGCTTCCTTTTTCTAATAATGTAAATATGTCAATCAAAACAGATTTCCTGCCACCATACTGTCATTATTACTTAATTTCTTTGCTGTTTATTTTAAGGTTCCATAATATGCTACATATTATGCAGTTAAACTCCCCTTATCCAGATTATATTAACTTTAAGAAATAAAGTTCTTGTTTATCTTACAATTCCATCCTCCTTTCCTGCAAATAATCATACATGTTTTCATCCTTAGATCTTTCCCCTGTTCTTGTAAATCTGCACAGTTCCACTTGATTTATACTGCAGCCCCCAATCATTCGTCAAAGCTAAAGAACAACAGTAGCTGGCCTCTTACAATCTTTCAGTGCACTATCCATATCATAGATAAAACATATATCCCAAAGACTTAAACTCTCATTAGCCTGTTGCCATAATCCTTGTAATGTTATATGTCTTCTAAAACCATATTTCAAAATATTAATGTTCCAAAAATATAAAACATTTTATTGGTTCCTATTTTTCCTTGTTTT
This sequence comes from Protopterus annectens, assembly GCF_019279795.1. Taxonomy (NCBI): domain Eukaryota; kingdom Metazoa; phylum Chordata; order Ceratodontiformes; family Protopteridae; genus Protopterus; species Protopterus annectens. Next base: position 1,426,854,800 of record NC_056725.1, read on the forward strand.
CTTACTTTCTTCCTTTGTCTCCATCTCTGTACTTCAGAAGGGTGTATTTCATAATCAGGGGACTCAGACCTACTCAAGGAAAGTTCTGCCTCATCTGACTGTAGCAAGCCATAAGCATTAACAATGACTACCACGTGACTTACATTGTACGTTTCTTTATTTTTGCTTCAGGAAGTTCAACTAATACCAGATTCCAGTCTTTGTTCCCTATCAGATATACTCTTTACCTTCACAGAACTGTGCCTATCCTATTTGCCAGCTTATAAAGCCAACTCTTCCTATTTCCACTGAGTATTGCAGAGAACACTCTGCCCAACAATCATCCCACATTTATAAACTGGCATCACACATAGCACTTGAATATCCCACATCCCTGTAAATTCCACACTTTGTTATATGTACTGATTAAATGGCCCCAAACTTCACAAAGCAACTGCGTGCAGACTGTCTCATATAGATACCTTTAAATTATTAATGGAGATGATATTCAGCAAATGCTTGGGGAATAACTCTTCTCTGAAACAACATGTCATACCTGGGATCAGTTTCACACAGAAATTTTAGCAAAGTCTGGATACCAGATAATTGTATGATTGTCTGAAGACGCAGATAAACTAAAATTCAAAGTTGTGAAACCAGATGACTGTCCTAACTAGGTGAATTGTATTCTAGAAACCAGTGGAAACAACTCATCAAACAAATGCATATTTCACAAAGGGTATAAAATAATGGCATGTTTCAGACTTAAATATATAAATAAATATAGATTAATGTTGAAAGGAGATGTCCGGACTGAAGTCTTACCAGCAACTTGATTTAATTTGTTGCTTGCTTCCAGATATTCCAGTAAATCAAGAAGCTTATTTTGTGGCAATGTATTTTCAAATACTTCAATGTACTAGCAGGGCTTGCCCATACATTTCCAGCTGTTTACTCTTCCTGCTGGATATGTAGGGTGAAGGCTTTGTGGGATTGGAGATATATGATTTTAGAATGTGGGGAACTGGGTTGTGTTAGAAAAGAGCTTCAAATCATCTTTGATATGCTTTGGCCTAATCTGGGTTATTTTACAGTATACTTGTTTTTGATTTTTTATGTATTTATTTATTTTTTTTGCATTTAGGTAGTAATGTGCTTAGAGGCACATTTATGTTTGATTTTTTTGATATTTGCAATAAAAATAGTGATTACCAGAAAATGGAAGATGGGTGATCCCTTAGAGGTAAAGATATGCCATATGTAATTAAGGAAAGCCAAGGCTTGGACCTGCAGATTTATTATCTAAAGGTAAAACAAAAATAAAAGATAAATGGGTTCTATGGTCACTTTAGTATTCCTAAAGAATGAGTGAGTGACTTTGTTAAGATAGAAATATTTGTTATCCTTTAATGTGTGATACGATAGCCTTCCCTCTTAAATCTAAGTATAATTAGTACTTAGCTACTCTATGGTTTTTTTTTTAATTTTGTTTTCTGACATAGGAATGAGATGGCATAAATTTTAGATTATGTTGGAACTTTGCCACTGCTTTGATTGTATCAAGATGTCATAAAGCAAAGTGTGGGTTATTTATGTTAAAATATTGTTCTCTTGAAATCTGACTTATTTGTGGTATTAATTGTTAATGAACATTATTTTTGTTTTAAATGATATTTTGAAAATACATATGTTAGCAAAATTTAATTTCACTTAGCCTTTCCACCCACCCCAGTCCAAACTCCCACAGAGGCAATAGTCATTGGCACATAAGTTACCATCATTCAGTACTTTAATAGTTCAGTCTTCATGGCTTCTCTTGCCACACAGTCTATTCTCTTTTCCATCTCTTTCATTCAAAATGATTCTGGAGAGCTAACATCACACCATGATACCACAGTACTTGATCAGTTTGGTTCAATCATCACTTGGTCAATGCCTGCCCTGGCTTAACTGATTCGCTGTAAATGAGTTCAAGTCCTAGATTATTCAATGTATATACATCACTCAATTTTAGTCCCAAATGATTTGAAAAAATTTTCCAGAAGCCTTGTCTGTTATGGTGGATTAAGCTTTAGATACCGAAACCATAACATGTCAGCCTCTCTGATAGAACAGTAAATCTTTAAATCTGCCTCCTTCCTATTACAACAGTTGTAACACTTGTGCACATTTATTGCCTCTTGCTGCTTGTACTGAGCATGCCCAAAGTGCTATGCACTCATGACTTTCCTTAAATCACTTGCTAGCTGTCCCATACTGCTGTCAAAATTGCCACTGGACTGCCTATAGTCTGACTGTCATAGGCTACCTCCTCACCAACTTAGTCATCAATTTCATCCCATACAGAATTAGATGGACTTCCTTGTGACTCACATTCTTTTGAGTATTAAAACCACCACTACTAACAAATAAAAATTAATAAGTTAAACAAAATCAACATCCATAGCCCCTGGGGCATGCCCAGGTACCACAGCCTCCTCATCTACTCTCTACTCAAATGGCATTGTCCTTCAGCAGGAAAAACATAGATGCCTCTGTGAGGACCATGCCCTGGCCCAGCAATCAAGGAGCCTCAATACTCACCACTAACACCAGGGAAGCCTCATCATAGAAGAGAAAAGGATAACTAATACACACAGTAAAGTACAATTTCCCTTAAGTGCACACAGAGATCACAGTCAGTCTGGGGCTGGTTGCTCCCTTGCTCTCCAGGTCCCCAATAAGACTCCCCACTGGCACAGCTATAGGGTCCAGATTTCAGCCTAGCTGGCAAGCTAACCTCCAGTACCCTCTCTGTCCAACCAGTGCTTCGTGTCCCTGCCCAGGTAGCCGACATACCACACACACACTTTGAGAAGAGGTTATACAAGCACACAGACCCTCCTGGGAAAAAGGCTGGCACAGGTTCTCCAGCTGTGCCCCTTTACCCAGGCTATATGGTAGTAATTACTGCCACCACCAGCTAATAAATATCAGCTACTCAAAGGCCCTTAAAAAGGTGTCCAGTTATTACTGTGCAATATTAATATCCAATGGTAGTATGACTAACAGTCAAGGCTTACTTTAGAGTGGCCTATTACAATAACCTCTATAAATATGCAATGTAATCTAGAGCTTATCTCTACACAAAGCAGCCACAGGTAGAAGGTTTTAAAAATATTTAATAATAAATAATTAAAACACAAGACAAAACTACTACACCATAGAGATATCTAAGAGTTCAGAGATCACACAGAAACTTAAAATAATACAGTAGGACAGGTCTGATTTCAAAGAAAAATACCTAAGTAATCTTTACTAGCTTTAACTATTCCTACAAGAAATCACAGTGCTAAAACTTACATGTGAGCATAAGGCAGAGTGCTGGTAAGTTGGATGTCCAAAGTCAAAATGCTTTCAGTCTCTTGTGAGAAATAGTATTTAAACATTACTAACAAACATGTTTGCTGGGTCCCTCCCCAAATTACATTAATTTTGACACTTAGGTTTTCCCAGGCAAACAAACTACATTATTTAGCAATCTAACACCTGCACAGAAACTTATAACAATAGAAGACATTTCACATATATATTCTAACAGAAACTAGAGCAATAAAGCACCTTCCACATCTAAATTCTGGCCATAAACTTTAGCCTTAAAACAATGGGCATGAAACCTTCATCCAGGCACACTGGAACTGACTTGTAAAACATTAAAGAGATTCATAAGATCTTTTCACTTTTAAAAGACACATTTGAAATACTTGGCTTGGTTTTCCTTACAGCAGATGGCAATGTTTCAACAATCTTGAAGTTCACATTTTACAGTGCTTTCTTACATTTAAAAGCACAAGCCTGTATTTTACATTTATTTATAGAGTTGATAGAATTATGTATCAAATTCTATTTGACTAGGCTGGCAGCCTTTGCCCATCTCTCCCCAATCGTCACAGCCCCCATCAAAGAGTAGGGAAATGTCCCTGTTTTCATAGTGCGACAAATACAGACAACAAATTTAATCAAGATGTGGGTTTAAACTTGCTTCCTGGTTTAAAGAACATCATAAGTCAGATAGTCAGATATTTTTGAAATGTTGATAATGTAGTATACTATAATATACCTCAAAATATGTTATGAACTGCCATCTTTAAGTTACAGAGCTGAATAAACTGATGTTCACATCTCCTATCTACAAAGTTTAGAGTTTTAGTCAAAATTGTAGTAGTCACCCAGCATAACTTTATTTGTTTCACAGTTTAAGGAAAGTATATACATTAATAGGACAAAAAAAAGCTTTGTTTCATTCATGCACTCTGTTCTCAACTGGAAGACTTCATTGAGAAATCGACTTTTCTGGTGCTAATTTCATAATCATGCCTGTCACTTGCAGCAGCTGTGGGGAATCTACCTTTACATTGGCAGTACCCAAATTTTAAAACACACTACCTCGAGACATCAGTCATTATAACTGTTACCAGACTTTCAACTATTCCATAAAATTTCATATATGTTAATGCTATCACTGGACTTTGCAAGCCACCTAAATCCATGGACTACCTGCCTGTATCATATCTGCAGCCAAGTGGTATTATCAACAGCCTTGTTAAATTGGTACACTTTGTTTGCAACTTTACTTTTGCATTTCATGTAGACCTCCTCTAATCCTCACTTAAGTCACTTGGGGCTCATTACTTTACTTTTTATTATATTCCTTTTTCTTCTACATGCTTGCAGCTGTGCTCATCTTCTTTTAAATTGGCATCCTTGGACAACACCAGTACTTACTACCACCTTTCTTGCATATCACTGTATTATCTAAGATGCACAATATACTGCGATATATAGTCCTTTTCATGTCCTACACCTCCGCCATCTTCTGTGTGAACTCTCAATTCTTTCATCTTTTTGCACAAGACTACTAATTATGTCCTGTATGAGGTGATGGTCATCTCTTTTATAGTTCTTAAACACCCCAATCCCTTTTGTTGATCTATTATACACTATTCAGTTTGAGAACTTTACTGTATCATGCCATAACAGACGAGTAAAGTGTTACAATGTGTTTCATTGTGTTGTCTCTTTTTATCTTCACTATATTGTCAAAGCCCTATTGTTACAAAATCTTCTCATGGTCTTTGTTGTTTACTTGCTTTTTGTTTCAGTTGATATACTTTGCTCCTCGAAACTCTGCTGAAAATAGGCTTATCCAATTTCAACTTCTCAGATTTGAAACACAAACAAGCACACAACTAGAAAAAATGAAACAAATATATAAATATCTGCATAAGGGCCATTAAGAACAAATAGCCTACCCTGGCAAACCCTGTAAACTTTAACAGCTTTACATTTGTTGTTCTAGTAAGCAATCTCAATACTTTGTGTGTACCAGTGTCTTTCCAGGACTGTTATTTAGCTCCACGTTTACATAATCTGGGCACATTTAGAAGCTCCATAAGCTAGTAGAGATACAAGTCTTGCAAGTATGACACCATTTTAGGGTGAAATAAATGCATGCAATGGTGCATCATACCAGTGCATATTACATAAACTGTTATCACTTTTGTAGGAAATCCAAAACAGGACAACATTCATCCATATTCTTTGAGACATGTCTTGTTTTTCTTTCATTTGTTAGGCTCATCGGTTAATAGGTAAATATTAGGCTAGTTGTCCTTGTGGGCTATTTTAAGCCTAACCACTTTTCCTATTTGTGCTTAAAATAACCTATTCCATTTGGTTATAGACTGGCCTTACCCATACCATGGTCGATAATTATATAGTACCCCTAATGAAAATAACTGGGATCATACCACAAATAATTTGAGGGTACCCATGTATGGGATAAAGCCTTTAGGAGCTGTGTCTGTTCATTAGTAGTACAGGGGGCAGTCCTGCAGTAATTTTCTTTTTACCGTCTATAGATCTGATTTGCACTTGAATATGGAGAGGGATGAATTTTGTTTTATGTGGATGGAGAGATCTGTTCCAAAGCAGCGGCATCCTCTGAGAGATATATCAGTCACCTACAAACCATTCTCTTGATGTTGGAAAGGAGGTTAGACTGAGAACTTCTCATGCCATCTGACTTACTGATGTGTAGTAAATACAACAGTAATGAGTTGAAGAATGCTTTGTATGCCAGACAGGGGTCACCCCTTTAGAAGTCTGTAGGATACGGAGTATAGTGACAGAGTTTTGAGTTGGTCTATGCAGGACATGTTGTTTAGGCCTTGTATCGTTTTAGTAAGGTATTGCTGTGGGCATTCCAGTTGTTGCATATGTCTGGACAGATACATGCCAAGAGGGGTATTATATTCAATCATTGGCCTAATGAGGGCTGAGTAATGGGGACAATGACATCCCCAGATCTACATACAATCCCTTGTTTTATAAACTGTGCAACATAGAATTACTTTCTTACAACTATAGACACATGTTGGTCAAAAGTTGGTCCACTATCCAAGTAAGTTCCCAAATCATGAACAACTGGATCAACTCTTAGAGGCATATTGTCGGTGTAGTAGTTCCCTGGGTAGATGGCATTCCAAAGGATACAATAATGCATTTTTTGGCATTTAGTTTCAGTCCATGATTTTGATCATGATTTTTGATTTTACATGATTTTGTAACTTATTTTTTCTCTTTTATACTTCAGAGAAACAAACCAAGTTTAGTGCCTAATCTAATCATCATCTAATTACCTGTTATCCACCCCATTTTCATCCTCTGATACATCATTAACAGAAGCAAACATACTACGCCTTTCAACACAAAATCCTCAAGATCACTGTCCTCATCTATTTATTCATAGAAGCCTTTTATTGTTATGCCCTTGTCATGTTGATGACCCCCAGTCCTACCTCCATGCCTGGCTTGTACTGGTGTCAATGCATACAAGGCACAGATGGTGTGCCACTGTATGTTCTCATTGCTTATGGCAGGTTTGGAGCCTTTAGTCTCTAGCATGGGCTGTAAACCTTGCTGAAAATATAGTCCTTCACCCTAGAACAGATAAATGAGCAAACCAGCTGCTCCTTCCTACCCCCAGCTGATGTCATAGAGACTGGGATATTACATTCCCTGAATTTTTATCACCCTTAGATTAAGTAGGTTATTTAATTCTCACATGGGCAAGTTTAACTCCTGCAACAACCTTCTTCAACTTTTTTTTTTACCTTGGCTTGAAACTCATTGATTTCCCTGTTTGTACTTTCTCCCCTCTGTTCTTCCCAATATCTAGGACCAGACACAAACTTGCACAAAAGCGTCTACTATATCCTTTTACTTTCTAGCACTTTGCCCAGTTTTTCATCTCTGCTTTGCTATGAACCAGTGCTTTTCTTTCCTAACATGTACTGCTGCCACCCATACCTCTTTATTTCCATTTCTTACTACCTTGCTCTTCCTTGTACCTTTCATCTTTTCTTCATCTTCCTCCTTCTCTTCCTCATGCTTATCCTTTTTATTTTTTTTTTCTGTTGAACTAATTTAGTTAGGAATATGGATGATCTTTCCCAAAGGACGTCTTTTTTGTCTGTTAACTTCTAGGTCAGCATAATGAAATCATGACCTGTGAAGATCTGCATTACAGTTGGCACTGTTACTAAAATGTTAACAGCCATGGAGGTGCAGCGGTAGCATTGTTGCCTCACAGCAAGAGGTTCTGCCGTTCGATTCTCGGCTGGAGTGCGGGGAGTGCCTTCTGTGTGTAGTCTGCATGTCCTCCCCACGGTTGGATGGGCATTCGAAAGACATCCGTAAATGGGCGTGCCTTAGTTGAAGGTTGAACATCGAGCTGGCACCTTGGCGTTCGTGAAAATCTACTGCCAATCATTAGCGGACCGGAGTTCCGCTGTGGCGACCCCTAACCGGGAAAAGCCGAAAGACAACAACAACTGTTACTAAAATGTTGCAGGACCTAGGCTATCCAGCACAGCAAAGCAAATGGTCTACTGAACTGTACATGCTATTATGGTGATGCTGAACATACTTTTATTTCAACTGTGTGTTAAGCCCGAATTTGCATACCTTATCCATCATGGCATGTTCGCAGAACTGGCAGATAATATCAGCCACTTTAATGCCTTCATTATCAAATAACTGAAACTGTATATTCTGAAATATTTTCCAAAATAAATACTGGAGGAACTTAAAACTTAAAGCAAAAAAAAAAAAAAAAAAATTACAATGCATGAATCAAGGCAGTACTCATTCTGCATGCAGAAATGTAGTTGAATCAAAAAAATAATGTTTTGACTAAGCCACATTGATCAAGGACAGCTTTGCCATTTATTCTTTAACTGTTCAAAACATCCAGTATTTACTCTACAGATATTTCTGTCCCTTTGCACATGCAGAATTTCTATGAAAGTTTGTTTTCTGGTTTGCTTATCTAGATTAGTGTCTGCATGCACAGTGGCATGTGAATCATCATCTTTGCATGGGATCCTCACATGTATCTTGTTCCTGGACTTACAACAGCAGGCATATGATTTTCTGCAGGGTTCCTTATCAGACTTGGGGCTTACCATAAAGCAGTAGGAGGCCATATGCTATCAACATTTTGAATGAACCAAGATTCTGTACACACAGTCTAATCAGCTTTAGTGCTAACAACTTTTACAAAGCAAAGGGAATGTAACTGTGGTGTAATATAAATCAAGCGCAATGCTGTATTGTATATATGCGATTTACCTACTCAAATTCTATTTTTTTTTTCATTGAAAGTATAATCCAAAAGTAAGTAGATATCAACTGCATTAGTTCTTGTGATGCATTTTTATATTTAGTATCAGTTGTGCTTTTCTTTTTTTCTCCATGTAACAGAACATGCAACTAGTGTGTGTGTATATTATACTGTGTTTGTATATACACACACACACGTATATATATATATATATATATATATATATATATATATATATATATATATATATGTATATATATATATATATATATATATATATATATATCTAGGTTTACTATCAAATAGTCAAACGTCAAAATAAATTCCTACCACAAAGATCAACTCACATATTCGAATCGGAATGACGAAAAAGTCAGACTGTTGCAAACACACTTCCTGTTGTGAATTCGAACTTTGTCAACATCTGTAGACTGCGGTCCGACACTGCACATCACGTGAAGTAACTATTTTGTGGGGGGCAAGCCCTCCTGCACCCCCTATGTGAGGGGCTATGCCTCCCACATCCCCTTCAGATTACATATTCCAAATCTGAGATTGCACTACAGTGGGGAAAAGGGTATATTTCCTGATCCACACTGTACCGCAATCTCTAGTATTAAGGTTGAACATGATTTTATGCTCAACTTCTGAGAGACTTGCTTGGCTATAATCACCTGCATTAGAAGCTGAAGTTAAGTACAAACTTGCAGTTTTAAAAGTACTGTTTTTCATTTTTTCTGTACCTAATTGTGTGTTTCACGGAATAGTGTGCGTGCTGTGTCTTTTTCTGCAGTTTGTTCCCACCCACCCTTTTCTTGTTTTGGTGTTAGTGTTGGTAGCTCTGGAATTGCCCGCCCCTCCTGTAAGTCTGTATTTGACCACTCCTCCTGAGTCCATCTCATTTGCTCACTTAACCGAATACAGTGAGATCATATTCCTAGTCTAGTTTTCACTCTACTTAATACAGAGAGAAGATTTGAGAAGGCCAAACCACTTAGGTTCTTCCTTCCTCTCTCCTTGCACTTTACTAACAAAAAACATTGCACTTTATTCATCTGCTTTTACTGTATTTGTGTTTCCTCCTACTTTATTTTGCTTTTGCCTCTTCTTAAAAGTACTCAGATGTATTTATTCTGCTGCATTTATTACTGCTTGGTAGTAGCCTGATTAAATTGTAACTGTCAGGGCCGGCCTTAGCTGAAATGGCACCCTAGGCGAAGTAGTGGTTCGGCGCCCCTTAAACCCCACCCACACCATACTCATGAAACATCCCTATTTGAGCCACACCCACAGGATCACTCCCCAAGAAAGCCACTCTAGTCACTTCCTTAAATTCTTTAAATGCATAAGAAGAAATAAAAGATAACCTGTAATGTAGTTAAACTGCAACTACCTTTGCATATGTATTTTCTACTTTAAATACCAGAGCCAAATCATGATCAAACAGGGCCCTAGGCAGAGTAATACACCCCCCAGAGCAGCCCATCCTGCAGCAAGCTCCTACCCCCCTCAGCAGCAGCCCCCTCCTCAGTCATTCCAGTGTTCCATTCCTTGGTTATTTCTGATTAGTTACCATACATACTGTTCTCTTATTTGCTTCTACAGTGATTACAGATATTGAAATGAAACAGCACAAACACAAATAGACAAACAATACAGTCTCACAATGAAAATAGACTTAGAATGAGCAGTAAACTTCTATGCCCTTGAAACTCAACATTTATTAAAATAGCAACAGTCGTTAACTGAAATGGCATGAAAACCCACATTTAGAAAAGGCATCTGGCAGTGGAGAAATTGTTTACCTTTCAGCTGCTTTCAAAACAGACTCTTTGCACACATCTTTTAGGGCCATGTATACATTTATTTGCTCTTTGATTCACCTTCCTGATTTTATTGAACTATATTGCTTGTGTAATACAGTACCAGTTTAAATTTATAGCTTTAAATATTCTTTTAATAAGTAATGAAACAAAATTTATGAACCAATACCTACCCTTTTCAGAAAATTTCAACCATAAAAGGGTATTCAAGACTTCCGTCATTACAATCCATCAATATTACTCAGTAAGCACAATCTCTGCAGAAGTAAAATCATCTGAATTACACATTAAAGAAATCTGTAACTAATGAAGAGGTTGCTACCATCAAAACAACTTCACATATCAATGTTTTATCTGCAAAATCAGTGCCTGCTGACCTTGAAGAATGAATTGCCTATATTACATTAAACATGTTTAGTTGGTAATATTGCAATATGAAATGGCTAACAGGTTCATAGTGACTAGGCATCTCATACAAAGGACATACTCAAGAGCATAGAACCTGTACCCCCCTTATAATGCACCAAATAATCAACAATCATATGGGCACTGCAGTATCAACACTCCATCTACATGGTGTGGGAGTAGAATCCACAGTCTTCTGCACCAAAGGCAACTATGCTACTAACATTGCTTTCAGGTTCTACAACAGTGTGCCATTTGCTAAAACAAAAACAGCTAGTTGCACATTGACAACATTTACACTTGTTACAGTGAGTTTTAAAGTTGTAGTTTTGAATATTTTTTCCAGTAAGCAATGGAATAAAATGTGTGACCCAATAATGACAAAACTGCCCATTTCAGAACATTTTAACCATAAAAGTCCCCTCAGACTTCTATCATTACAACCCACTAGTATCAGTCAAATCCTAATAAATCTCTGTGAGATTTGAAACTAATGAAGTGGCTGTTACTGGCAAACAACTTTACATTTCAGTGCGTCATCTACAAAGTCAGTGCTTACTGCCATTGAAGAATTAATTGCCTGTTACATTAAAGAAAAAAAATGTTATGCTGATAATATTGCAATAGAGAATGACCGAGAAACCAACAAGTTCATAGTTTCAAGGTATCTTAAACAAAGGAAGGCACACTAAGGAGTGCAGAACCCCTAATCCCCCTTAAAATGCAACAAATCGGTAACTAGGGCATTACACACCATGCCTCCATACCTCTCAACCTCTTAGCACAAGAAATCTGAACTAAGCCTAAAATAATGATGGGGGGGCAAAGGCCTCCAAACAAAAGCAGATTATAAATATGGCTCTTATAGACTTAGAAAGTTGCTAGAATAACAGCATTTGCCTTAGCATGCATTTTCTGAAGGAAATGAAGGATGAAACTCAAATGTATGACATTTAGTTATTTAAATCCTCAGTGATTTGTCAGAAAACCACACATTTTATGAGGAATGGGCCAAAAATATTAGGCAAAAGTCTGGACAGTTGAGAGATATGCATACCTCTCAACCTCCTAGTGCAAGAAATATGGACATGATGTGGGTGCAATGCAAGGGCGCCCGCAGGCAGGTGCAAGGGGGTGCACTTGCACCTCCCTGGAATCGGCTGACTAATGTTATAATTTAAAAAAAAAAAGTTAGTTTTTTTTTTTTGGACATTCTTCTTTAAGAAGAAAGAAGTCCGTGCTGACATCAAGCATTCTTCTTTAAGAAGAATGGTCGCAGGTGCGCTGACATCATCGCGCGGTGCGCATATTTTCAAGTTTTGCGAGCGGGAACTTACATGGACGGACGGTTTTGGGGTTCGCAAACGGAAAATGGGACCACGAGTGGGAACTGAATCGGACGGATTCGCAAGCGGGAGGAAACGAGCGGAAGATGGGACACTTTCAGAGTAAGTTTGTGTGTGTGTGTGTGTGTGTGTGTGTGTGTGTGTGTGTGTGTGTGTGTGTGTGTGTGTTGACATAAAATCATAAAATATTTATAGAATTTCCTCCACCAACAATAGTTGCATATGCTATACAACAACTTTGAAACATTAGGAGGGAGACTATATAAAAATGTATAGACTAATAAAAAAGCACATATGAAGCAATTTAACAGACAGACTCAATTGCCTATTTATATTGAAGGGAAATAATCTCCTACCAGTAGTGGTGATTCCCTCTATCTGTTGTGTTGGGCCTCACAACACCCCTGTGAAGACATTCTTTCCTCAATTATACTCACCCTGTCAGGTATTATTAAGGTCATGACAGGAAAGGGTCAGTAGACCAGTGCACTCTCAAAACTTTACAAAAATAATTGTTGTATATAAAAGGCAGAACATGGATTACTGGCATACTTCATATCCCACTGACGTTGCTGGTGGAAAAGTTGGTAGTCTAAGTTGGACTCTGGTGACACACGCTCAGACAGCATATCAGTGTCAGAAGTGAAGGCCAAAGAATGGATGGATGCATTCTTATCCTGAAAAGATTGGTGTGAGAAATGGCAGTGAGGCTGCTATCCCTCAGGAATACCAAAGCAATAGTGGCCCCAGATCAGGGTACATTTGTGTTGTGTGTGGGTGTCACAAGCTTTAATACTTGGTCGTCTGAAAAGAGCTCACATGGGCACTTTTTGTTTTCAATTACTGTTTTACAAGTGTTGCATTCTGTCAGTCCCCCCATGCAGTAGGATGAGGCACTGCCAGCCTGAAGGAACATGAGGTGACTGCAGACCCCATTCGCAAAGCGACTACTACCCCCAAATATTTTTTTTCAGCAAAGGACAAAGAGAAATACATCAGCCCCACTAAGAAATAAGAACTCTGACAAATTTAGTAGACCCTTTAAGGGTAATTGCCAAGAACCTGAGGGCAAAAGTGACAAGCATTTAATTACAAACACTGTAAGTGTGTGTGCACGTGTGTACATACTTTCTGTTGTTACAGTATGATGTAGTGTGGTGCTGATAGTTACTTCAGATTTTTACCCACTGCAGTATTTTGGGGGATTAGCATCATATCACAGATCTAACTGATACTTTTTTATCTACATTAACTTGTATTGACACTACAGTTTTACATGACTGGATTCCTTTGCACTTAAGAGACTAAAGTCCCCCACTAAAGGAGTATTATAAAGCAGCAGTTGATGAAACAAAAGGTCAAGGTAGTATGTCTCTAAGAATGTAAAACAGCCAGGAGGTACACTCGGTTACTTAATAACTTTAGTAGTGAGTGGCTTTAATAAGAAATCTGAAGCTGTTGTGGTAATTTTTGTTAGAACTTCCATGAGTTGGCAGCTAGTGAGAAAGCATACAGAAGAGGAAGGTAGATGGATATGGCCAAAGTCTGATACCACTGAAAGACCCTTACTGCTGGGACACATATATGGATATTATCATAGTTTCCCAAATCTTCTGATAAATTATTTGGCATGTCAGAAGTGGTAGGAGAAGTGGATGCCCCTGATTTTGGCTTGGGACTATAATGTAGTTGCATATTCCTTCGGTAACGTAACTACTCCCTTGTTCAGAGAAGCATGTGAAGGCCAGCATGTCTGGCTTAGATTTAAAAGATATTTGGAAGATCCTACACCCTCAGGATGAAGAATTTACATTTACTTCCCAAGGGGGGGGGGGGGCTGAACATTCACAAATCATACACCACACAACACGCACACCATTCAACCCACAACATACAAACTACATAATCCTACACTATATCTTATAGCTTCAAGTGCGTGCATCTTGAGGTTGTGACTTCTGGCATTTAGCAGCATTACCCTTAGTTTCTTGTTCCTTGTGCTGTCTATGGGGGTGGGTTTGACTTTTGAGCCTTGCCTAAAAAAGGCACTATGGGGGTGGCAAGAGCCTTTGCCAATATCCGAAAGCCCAGTGGCGACAGGTGCAAGCTGTCCCTAGCGAAGCAACGTGGCTTGTCGAGCATGTCATCCCAGGCTGACAGACACTGGATCCCCTTTGAATGACACCAAAATTCTAGCCAATTGTTAAAATCGATCATTTTGTCTTTGTACTGTGGCATCATTCTAGGTGAGGGTAAGATTCTGCTCAAGGTCAGGGTCATACCAGCCTGGGCTACATGATCATAGAGCTCCTCTATGTCTCTTTTCATGTAGTCCAGGGAGGTACATCTCAGGTCATTCACACCAGCATGTACAATGACTGAGTCATATTTGTATTTGCTTTGGAGTGACCTGAGTGCTTGCGTTATGTGGCGGATCCTAGCACCCGACAGGCAGCTCACCATGACCTTCTCTTTATTCAGCCTGGTGAGCGGGACGTCAGTGTGTCTGACAATAGAGTCACCTATTACAAGAGTATCAGGTGTGTTATTCAGCCTTAAGGGCTGTGGCTGCTGGCACACTGACTTTGTGGGCCATGTGTTGTGCATGTTTTGTTTTGAGGTAGCGTTTGCTTGGATGTCTGCTTTGGAGGTCTCTGTTGCTTAGGTAGATTTTTATTTAGAGCCTTCGAGTATGTTTTTGTGTATTTATGTGTTTGGTTCGCTGATGTGTTGGGACTATGTGATATTGGAGCAAACTCAGACAGCCCTGGTTGAACTATACCTCTCAGTTGTCCATATCTTTGCAGAATGAATAGATATTTGCTTCTTATTTTTGGTTTGTTCCTCATACAATGAAGTCACTAAATGACAGACATTTGAGTTTCAGACATCATAACCTTCAGAAAAATGCATGCTAATGCAAAACCTGTTATTCTATCAACTGTCAAGTTTATACAAGAGCAATTTTTAGTAGTGTTTGTATGTTCCCCCAATATATTTAGCCTTGTCCAGATTTCCTGCATTAAGAGGTTGAGAGGTATGTGCAAATCACTTTGTAGAATTAGGAATATCCAAACCTCTCCATTGTCCCCAATTTCGGCTCAAAATGTTGCTCTCCTCTAATAATCCTTCCTCAAAATGGCAATTTTGGAAGAAAATGTGATTGAAGTCTCCTAGAATAATGGTGTTGGCTTAATGCATAGGGACACCATATTAGTTAGGTAGGAGATATGGACTGATGGGGTACATAGAGGGGACCTATAGTTAGGTATGACACAGTAAGGAGTTTTGTTAATGCTAAGCTGGATGCAGAGGAATTCCACGTCATTATCTCACATAGCAAGTCTTGAGATGAAATGTTGTTTAAGAATATGTAGACATCATCACCTTTTCATCTAAGGTGGTAGGCCAGAACTTGTGGCAGGTATTGAAATCCTGCATTAAAGGAGTGCTGTCATGTGTCTTGAACTAGGTCTCTGATGTATATGTATGTATATATATATATATATATATATATATATATATATATATATATATATATATGTTTTCCAGGGGAAGCAGTGCTTGTAAGGAGTGAACTTTTTAGCTTAGGCATATATGTTTTCCAGGGGAAGCAGTGCTTGTAAGGAGTGAACTTTTTAGCTTAGGCTCTGAAAAGGAAATTGGTTATTTTCTAATTCATGTAGCTATAAAAATTCAGTATAAAAACTGTAAGTTTCTGAATGCAAACACACTAGTTAAGCAGCATCATGGTAGGGAGTACTTCAGTACAGAGAGATTCAACTATATACATAGCCCTTTCTGTCAAACACACACACCATGGTCACACAGAGTTTACAGTTGTTGTAACACGTTTCTGAATGCAAACACACTATTAAAGCAGAATCGTGGTAGGGAGTACTTCAGTACAGAGAGATTCAACTATATACATAGCCATGAGTTCCCTTATACCTTTCTGTCAAAAACAAATGTACACCATGGTCACAGAGTTTACAGTTGTTGTAACTTTGAAAAAATCAATCTATTTATGTATTTCTTGCACTAAAGTTGAGGTGTGTGTGTGACAGAGAGAAATGCCCTAGTTAGCTCTAACAGGTGGAATTTATGTGCAACTGTTTTGTTTAGCAAATGGTATCATTATTGTGGTATAGAATTTTAAAGCAGTGTTAGCACAGCAGGTAGCATACATGCATCTTGATGCAAAGGGCTGTAGGTTCTATTCATACAGCATGTACATTTGTATTTTAAGGGGTATGGTACTGCAGTTCTTAGTATGTCCTCCTTTGGATGAGACACCTAATAACTATGAACCTACTTTTCAGCCTGCCACCCATTCCCTATTGCAATATATCAGCTTACCATTTATTTTAATGTAGCACATGCAATTTATTCTTAAAGGGCAACAGGCACTGAATTTGTAAATGAAACACTGAAATATAAAGTTTTTTCTAGTAACAACCTCTTCATTGGTTTCAGATCTCTTTAATGTGGAATTATTCAGATGACTTTTACTTCTGCAGAGATTCTGCATACTGATTGATATTGGTGGATTTTATGACAGAAGTTTGAGTGTTCCTTTATGGTTGAAATGTTCTGAATTGGGCAGGCTGTCATTATTGGTTCATATGATTTGTTTCATTGCTTAAAGGAAAGATGCTCAGAACTATAAATTTAAAACACACTCTAACAAGTGGTGCTGTGTTATACAAGGGATATAATTCAATGATTATGTAGTGTAATAGTCAGGAAGGTGAATCGAAGAACTCTTGCATGTTTCTAAAAATGTGTGCAAGGAGCCTATGATTTGGAAATGGGCCAAAGATAAACTTACCTTGCCACTGGCCAGATGCATGTTTGTGAAATGTGGGTTTCGATGCTGTTTCAGTGAATGTGGGTTTCAAAGGTAGAGAAGTTTTAATGCTAAGTCTGTTTTCATTGTAAGACTATTGTTTTGTTTAGGTTTAGTAAATGTTTGTCAGTGTTTGTGCTATAAAATTTGAAATAAAAGTTGTAAATGAAATCCAGATATCTGTAGTCATTGTAGAAGTAAAGCATAAAACAAGTATGCACACAGAGATTTGAACAATTTCTATAAAATGGGTTGAAATAGCCAAGTAATGGGACACTGGAATGGCTGCGTGGGTGGGTGGGGGGTTAGTGGGCGGGGCATCATCGACAGTGTGGGCGGGGCTTGGGTTTGCACCCCCCTGCAAAAAATCCTGCGGGCTCCCTTGGTGCAATGGCCGTAAAAATAGGGATAGATTTTAAATAGTACACTTTAACTTAAAGTTGCTAGAACAACAGCATTTGTGTTAACGTGCATTTCCAAAGGATATGAAGTCTGAAAGTTTTATATATATATATATATATATATATATATATATATATATATATATATATGTGTGTGTGTGTGTGTGTGTGTGTGTGTGTGTGTATGTATGTATGTATGTGTGTATATATATATATATATATATATGTATGTATGTATATATATATATATATATATATATATATATATATATATATATATATATATATATATCATTATTTAGGTGACTTTAGTTCTGTGATTTACCACAGAACTGCAAATTAGTATGATAACAACAGAGACATTACAGAGTGAATGCAAAAGAGAAACTAGACTGATAATAAGAAACATAGTGAAAACATCTAGATATGGGAGGCCCATTAAGACAAACAGATGGACAAGCTCAAATAATTGTTCTAGAGTTTCAGTCCGCTCAAAAGACTGGCAAGTACATTCATGTAAATTTCTACTAAATCTAAATAAAGACTGACTTTTATGAAATAAATTACACTTTATTACATAAAAATATTTTAAAATTATCACTGTGCAGCAATGCATGATACTTCACAGAAGATGTGTAAAATAACGTGGAATACTAGAGAGATATGTATAACTTTATGTACATTGCTTTCTGGATATTTGACTGATGTGTGCTTAATTGGAAACCCACAGGCAGTTAAGAGATAAAAAATGAAGTGAAAGTGCATGCTCAAGTAAGCATTTATGCAAACAGATAACATCCACCCCCCACAAACTTTGCCTCATGCCCATAAACTAATATATACAATTTTCAGTTTACTATCAAATTTTCAAATCTAACTCCATTGACTGCACTTTGTTTAAACACGTAAAGTCGAACACGGCAATGCGGAACTCCAAAAGCCAACCTAGGAACGGGTTTTAATATGGGTTAAGATAGGAGTTTACTGCTATTGCTGAACTACAAACCTCGCCCCTATCTCAACCCATGTTGAAACCCGTTCCTAGGTTGGCTTTTGGAGTTCGACATTGCCATGTTCGACTTTCTGTGTTCAAACAAAGTGCAGTCGATGGAGTTAGATTCGAAAATTTGATAGTAAACCCAATTTTCACAACTTCACAATAGTAGAGAAGGGAGACATTCCCCACTTATTTGCAGATTGGTCTTACAGAAATACTGATCCCACAGAGAACAGGTATTCCTCCTTTGATCTCAACTAGCTGTTTTGGGCAGTGACATCATGAATGATTGGTCATCCATCAGCTTCAGGAAACTGTGCCCCCTATGATCGATAAAGGGGTGAACAAATAGGAAACAGTTCCTTGACCACAAGTAATGGAGAATGCAAATGGCCTAAACTACTGTGGCACACATCAAAAACAATATTGTTGATAAGAGTAAGCCCACCTGTACCCTCACATTCTTACTTATATATACTAACTCTTTAGTTGTGTAACATTAGAAAAACAAGAAAATGCCTAATACAATGCATAACAGTCTTGCACAAACAGTAACACAGCAGTAAGCACATTGCAAAACAAAACGCTCTGAAGAATTGCAAGATCAGGGAAATGTGATCATAAACTTAAACCCACAAACCCCATGGCAAATAATAGGCAAGACATATTTTATTATTTATTTACCAGGAAAGTCCAAATTGGAACAAAGCCAATTTTCAGCAGAGGGGAAACACTCTAGATGCATGTTTTTGTAACATGGGAGGAAACAAGAGCACCCAGAGAAAACCCACACAAAAACAAGGAGGACATGCAGACTTCGCACAGAAGGCACGCCAACTGAGAATCAAACTAAAGATCCTCTTGCTGTGAGGTGACAATGCTACCACTGCACTACTGCATGCATCCTTCTAAATATTGGAGAGTTCACAGACAGGAAATGAATGCCTAGAAGGCAGTCATAGAAAAGATATCATGGAGGCTGGTCATGCATCCATGTTTTTTTATAGGGCATCCTGACAGATATTACAAATGTTTTAAGTCATCATCTGACTGAAATAAATTGTTTAATTTTTCTTGTATTAAATAACTACATAACTTAAATGGCTACAGTTCAGTCTTTTTTTGCAAGCATTCTGAATACAACAAAAAAGGAAAGCATCTAGTAGTGAAATGGACATACTCAGTTTCAGTTTTTCATATGCTTTCTTTCCCTCAACTCTTTGCTGATGTCCTTTACATTTTAAACACTGATCATCAAAAAAAAAAAAAAAAAAAAAAAAAAAAATAAAAACACCTTAGAAGATCAAAACAGCAAGTGAAAAAGATGAGCATGTCCTTTTTTTATATTTTTTAGAAAAGACAGTATTGAGTAGTGATAATACATTTTTGTAAAGACACAACCCATGAACCACAATTCATTGATTTAATAATTAATGTACTGTACAAATTGATCTATGGTTATAAAGAAAATTAGTATTAGGGTAAGGCTAAACTTAAAGGCAAAAATCACAGAGGTCTGCATAAATCATTGTGCTGTCAGAGATAGTATAGTGTCATGCATCATCAACTCTGGAAAAAATATCCTGCTAAGTGAAAGACACCAGCAAATTAACAGTGTCTTGGATTTTATGTCCTGACCATAATTTCTTTCAGCTTTGTCCCTTTCTCCGGATTTCAACTGACAAGTCTGACAGCATTTAAAAATGTAGGCTGCATTGGTATAAATGTAGGCTACATCGGTATAAAAAAGGAAATGTGTTATGGGTATGGTGTAAGCTTCTCAGAAAATGTAGATTGGCATTATTTTCTTGCATGTCTGCTTTTTACAAAATTAAAAGAAACTTAGCAGAAGGCACATTGTAAAAATAGTGTGTTTTCTTTTCTGTTTCTCTAGCAACTATTGTTTTCATTGCACACACACACACACACACACACACACACACACACACACACACACACACACACACACACACACACACACACTTTCTCTCACACACAGAAGCCCAGTTTAAACTACACAGACACACACACATACACTTACCTTCTTTTTAATCTGAAGCCACATGCGTACACATGGCGTTAACCCTTCTCTAAAACTGCTTGTTTAATTTCCGCATGCAACTGTAGAACATGTTTACATCCAAAATGTATAATTTAATAGGAATGTTTTTGGAAAGAGGGTATCCTCTTAAATTATTAATAAAGTTGAAGAAGGAGGTAGAAAAGAAAAGAAGGTCTAGTTTTATACCAATTTTGTCATCAGAGAATAATTTTCAGGTAGAAAAAAAAGAAAAATTCCCACACAACAGGTATTGTTTTACAATTTAGTGAAAGAACATCAGAGATAATTAACATCATTAACAGGGGTTGGGACATATTCTTTGATGGAAACATCTCTGCAGTTGTAGGAGCAAAACCCCAAATAATTCATAGTAGGGGAAACAATATTAAAAATATAATCGAAAGACATTATGATAATAATATCAATATCTCATTTATGTCTAAATGTGGGAATTGTAGGTACATAAACAATGGACCTTATGTTGGTATTAGTGGTTTTGGAGCATCAGTGAATTGTCCTGGCAAATGTAATTGTAATACTAGGCGGGTGGTCTATGTGGCCACGTGTCTTTCTTGCCCAGGATTTTACATAGGGAAGACTTCTCGTCGACTTAGGGACAGGATTAGCAAACATATAAGAGCAGTCAAAAATAAGGACCTTCGTAATGCCTTGTATTCACATTCTAAGCAATGTTTTAATTTTAATAAATTTTTATTTTTTTATTATTGATAAAGTATCTGATAATGGATGGGGGGAATGATTGGGAATCTATCTTAGAAGCATGTGAGTCTATGTGGCAAATACGTACCAATGCCACATGTTTTCCAGGGTTGAATGAATTTATTTCCATTAAACCATTTTTAAAAATAAAACATAATAAAATAGGGTGACGTATATCCATGAATTTATACTTATGAATGGGTAAAGAAGAATACTCATTATTTTGCTGTGTTTTTTGGAAATAATTCGGAATGTTATATAAAAATTTTTTTTTGTTTAAAAAAAAAATTTGTAGCAAATCATGGATTATTTCAAGTCAAAGTGTATTCATTCAATTGGTTGTTGTTTCTTCCGAAAAAATGTTTTCCTGTTTTGTCAATGTGAAGAAAATGAAAATCATTTTAAATTTTTAATTGATTAATTCGTACTAATTGTTGTTGAACAGTTCAAAAGAGGAGAATGCATTGTAAACGAACAACTCTGATGATTCCTTTGGTTTGTTAACCTTGACAAAAGCGTTTAGTTGTTCGTACTCTTCATGTGGATGTTAACATTGGTATTGTGGATTATTGAGCATTAAACCATTATCAGCTGCATTGTTTCAGTGAATTTTTTCTTTCTTAGTGTTTACATCCACGTTGGCGTACGTGGATGTGATGCATGCATGTTCCTCCTTAAAGGAACAGACTCCACTACCGACTCCACTACCATGGAGTGAAGCTTTTTTTTTGTTTTGTTAATTCTTAAAGTCCTGGCCAAACCTGCAGGTATAAAAGTAGGAGGGACGCTCGCTTCCCCCTCCTCTCACTATGATTCTGGCGCCCTATGGTTTATTTATTTTAATTAATTTACTTTCTTATTATGCGTTTGCATAATAAGAACAGTAAATTAATTAAAATAAATAAATAAACACAAATTGCGCCCTTTACGAGGCCGTCCTGTACAGCGCCCTAGGCGGTCGCCTAGTTCGCCTATGCCTAAAGCCGGCCGTAACTGTTATTCTAAATCTTTTGGTTTAAGCACTTGGGCTTCATACCGGTTGTTTTACATTAAGAAGGTTTGTGGTCTGCACTGTTGTGGCAGGACAGGTAGCTTGCATCCTTCTAAGCTGGGAATTGCTGATTGAAGGCTCAGTGTCTGCTATTCTAAAAGTGTATTAGTTCTGGTTTAAGCACTTGGGCTTCAGGCCAGTTATTCTGCATTAAGAAGGTTTGTGGTCTGCACTCTTGTGAGAGGAGAGGCTGGATTCTGCTCTTCTGAGCTAGGAATTTCTGGTCACAGGCTTATTGTGCCTGCTTATTTGAACTGTTTCTTTCTGAAATTGGTGCGCCTTGTTGCTGTAGCATAGGACCAGATTCATTCCTACTGAATCTAGATTTGTTTATATAACTTGAGCACTGATCCAGGCCATTTTTTTTTTGGAGAGGGTTCCCCTGCACCCTAGTAGCAGGAGTGTGCAGTTAGAATTTGTCTGATTGAAGACTGCTGGAACAGGGCTCAGTTTTGAGCTTTTTTCTGGTTAATTGGGTAACTTGTTTAAATCAGTTTGTTCATTTTCTATTGTTTTATATATATATATATATATATATATATATATATATATATATATCTATATATAAATCACACTTTATTCATCTGCTTTTACTGTATTTGTGTTTCTTCCTACATTATTACTAGGGGCATTGACTAAAATTCTGAACTGAGATATATAACAATAAGCATCCTTTTCTGTGCATTTAAAGTGTTTTTTTATTGTATTTGCTTTATTTTCTGGAAAAAAATATACTTGTTTCCAACCTTTCTAAGCTAGTATAGTCCAGTTTTCAGGTTAGTGCTGAATTCAGGGCTGTGTTACAAATCTCTGTGTTTGCCCATACCTTACTTGGATAGAAGGAAGTTTCTCTGTTCACTTGTGAGTGAGGGGAGCTTTGAGCAGCCTATCTGTCCCAGGAAGAGTGGTTTCAGCCCAGAAATTAGTAGTTTATTGGCCATTTTAGGCTAATTTCTATCTCTTTCATTTTCCTGCTATAAAAAATTAATTTGCCCGGTTTTGCACACCGGTTAGCTAGGGTATAACTATTCCTGGCTCCACAAAGTCTCCTTTTCAATTTTTCCCTTGGAACTAGACACACTTTCAACTTAAGCACTCAAGCCATTCATTTCTCAGCCCGGCACTTGCTCAAAACTCATAGCAAGCACTTATAAACCCTAGCAGTAGACCCCCCCTATACTGTACAGAAGGACAAGTCTCTCTATTCGACTTTACCAACTATTCAGTAAAACAGTTACTGTACCTATCCAGGCATGTCCAAAGGGCCACTTCAGGTGTACTCTCCAGTCCAACTGGTGAATCTGGGCATTTTGAGGCTATGTTACAATTGCCTCATGTACACAGACAACCCTCTCCTCCTACCACCAAACACTAATATATGCGAGAGATGCAATTATACAGCCAAACTGGAGGCTAAGCTCTCTCAACCCAAGACTGGATCAGACAGTCAAGAGGAGAAGGGAAATACTGGTATCACACCACCAGTCTCCCATAGACCCATTAAATCAGCACCGGCAAAAAGCACACATAAATACATGAAAACATACTCAGAGGCTCTAAATAAAAATCTGCAAAAGCAACAGAGACCTCCAAAGCAGACATCCAAGCAACCTTCACCCCCCCAAAACAAACCATGAAGCACATACTTCACAAAACCAGTGTGCCACACAATCACAGCCCTTAAGGCAAAATAACATACCCAATATACTAGTAATAGGTGACTCTATAGTCAGGCACACTGACATCCCACTCACTAGGCTGAATAAGGCGAAGGTTACTGTTAGCTGCCTGTCGGGTGCCAGGATCCGCCACACAACACAAGCACTCAGGTCACTTCAGAACAAGTACAAATACGACTCTGTCATTGTCCATGTTGGTGTGAATGACCTGAGCCGTACCTCCCTGGACTACATAAAAAGAGACATGGAAGAGCTCTCTGATCACGTAGCCCAGGCCGGTATGACCCTGACCCTGAGTAACATCATGCCCTCACCAAGAATGATACAACGGTATAAAGAAAAAGTTATCAATTTCAACAATTGGCTAAGTTTCTGGTGTCATTCAAAGGGGATCCAGTGTCTGTCCGCCTGGGATGACATGCTCGACAAGCCACGCGGCTTTTCTAGAGACGGCTTGCACCTGTCACCTTTAGGCTTTCGAATACTGGCCAAGGCTCTTGCCACCCCCATAGTGCCTTTTTTAGCCAAGGCTCAAAAGACAAGCCCACCGCTGTAAATAGCACAAGTAACAAAAATCTGAGGGTAATGCTACTCAATGCCAGAAGTCTAAACCTCAAAATGCATGCACTTGAGGCACTCCTCAGTATGGAGAAAATTGATATATGTGCAGTAACAGAAATCTGGTTTATGGCTTCAGAGAGCACCCCAGCACTGCCAGGCTACAACTCATACCATACATTTCAGTCACAGAACCTGGACCGAAATGCAAAAGGCGGGGGAGTATCCATATTCATCAAGGATACCCACACCTCCAAGTTAGTGGCACAGCACGATGCTTCAGATATCATCCACGTACAACTATCAATGGGCAAAGCTGCAATTTAAATTGTAGCTTGCTACAGATCACCCACCATGTCCCAGGACCCCCATCATGTGTTTATGGAAACACTGGGAAACATAAAGGTCCTACCAAACACCCTAATATTGGGTGATTTCAACTACCTAAACATTAACTGGGAGAACTACTCAAGTACTAACTCCCTTGCCCAGCATTTCCTAAAATTTATAAACTCAAATGCCCTGGATCAACTGGTCAACACTCCCACCAGAGGTGACAACATATTGGACCTGGTCATCACCAACATGGGAGACTGGTGTTCCACACCAGAGGTCAGCCCCTTGCTGGTTAGATCTGACCATAAACAAATCATTTTGGATATCCACATTCCGCCCCCACCCCTGGACAAGGAAACCACCATGAGCTTTTCAAAAGCAAACTGCACGTTACCTAAGACCAAGGTGGAAAGTTGCAAAGCCCTCATTCTAAAGGATAACGCTGTCCAAGCTGCAAAATCCTTTATTAATGCATTCTACGGGCACCTACAAAAATGCATGGATCGTGCTATCCCAAGCAAAAACCAAGGCTCACTCCTCCAAGAAAAGCAAACCAGTCTGGTGGACCCCTGCCATAAACAAGCTATACAATAGAAGGAGGAAACTAGTACAGAAAAGAGTAAAATCCCAAGAAGGGAAGACATCCCTGATCAGTATCAGCAACAAACTACGATTCCTCATAAAATTGTCCAAGGCGAGCTTCGAAAGAAAAATTGCCAAGGACTCCAAAGATAACCACAAGGCATTCTTTATCTATGTCAAGAATCTAAGTGGCAATGCTCAGATCTGCTCGGAGTTAATGCAGAATGGCACAAAATACACTGAACCAACCGATATTGCCAACATCCTGGCAGACAGGTTCAGTGCAAACTTTATCCCCCTCTCACCCCCAAAAGGGCCCATAACCATACCAGCAGAATGTAGAGCCCCTGAAATCACAGACACTCAGGTTAAAACAGCCCTCTCCAAAGGCAAAAACACAGCATCAATGGGACCAGACTTTGTCCCAGGCTGCATCCTTCACAAGCTCAAAAACGAACTAACCCCTCACCTAAACACACTGTTCAAACTCAGCCTCTCCTCAGGCTACATCCCTAATAGAGTTGTGCACAGCAACGGTTATTCCATTCCACAACAGACCCCGGGAACTATCGCCCTATAAGCCTGACTAGCTTGGTCTGCAAGGCTATGGAGCACATCATGATGGAACGCATTAACAGAGACATTGGTAACCTCCAAACACTGGACCCTACCCTGTTCGGCTTTGTTAAGGGCAGATCATGCCTCCTAAACCTGGTGGACTTCTTTGAGACAGTTACCAAAGCTATAAACAAGGGACAGGTGGTACACACAGCATACCTAGACCTCGCAAAGGCCTTCGACACCATTCCCCATTCTGGTATTATAGACAAGCTCACCAGCCTGAACATAAACCCCTATGTCACAAGATGGGTTTTCAATTGGCTCATGGACAGAACCCACATGCTGAGAGTTGTGGGAGCTAGGTCTGACTCTAAACTGGTTACAAGTGGCATTCCCCAGGGCTCAGTCCTAGGACCCCTCCTGTTTGGCATACACTTCTCAGAGGTACAGGCAAGCACAGGAGGACTATGGCTGACCAGGTTTGCAGATGACTGCAAACTAGGGTCTATAATTGACTCTCTGGGTGACACAGACATCCTCCAAAAGGGTCTCACTGAGACGGATACCTGGTGTCAAAATCACAGCCTCAAGCTAAATGCCAAAAAGTGCATAGTCATCCCCTTTGGAAAAAACAAAGTACACACAAGCTACCACATAGGTGGTAGCCTCCTAAATATGGAAAACGTAATAAGGGATCTGGGGACCCACGTAGATAGTAATCTCTCCTTTGATAATAACATTGCCAAAGTGGTTAGAAAACCCTTCTATGTGGCCCACTTAATCACAAAAGGGTTTGCATCCAGATCAAAAGAGGTCATTGTGCCCCTCTACTCATCACTCATCAGACCCATCATAGAGTACAATGCCCCCTTTGGAATGTACCCTACAAGACACCTGCAACAGCTGGAAAGACCACAGAAGTACCTCACCAAGAGGATCACTGGCCTCAAACAGATGCCCTATGCAGCTTGACTGAAGAAACTCCAGCTGTACTCGGTTGCATGCCGCCTACTCAGAGGTGCTCTCTGACTGACATACAAGGCCATGTCCAACCCAGAATTCATGGACATATTCCACCTAAAGAAAACTTTATCCCCATGCTCTAGGGATCTAAACCTCACCACAACAATAAATAGGACATGCTGGAGGGATAGATTCCTGTCCCAGAGTCTTCCCATGCTTTGGAACAAGATTCCAATCTACATAAGCCAGAGCTCCTCACTAACACTCTTCAAGAGAAACCTTGAAGAGTGGATGGGAAACACAAAGTTTACCCCGGGGAATCACTTCAGTGGCTCTGCTAGACAGAGCCACAGGCTAAAGGGGCGTCGAAAGCCAACACATTCTGCCTAGGCTTATAAATGTCTTCGGGCAGATAGCCCGGTACCTATCTATGAACCTATGGACCTGTATACGAATGCACAATGCATTCATACAAGGGAAGCTTGCAGTCTTGTTGGTCAGCAATATGGAATGCTATCAAATGACTTTTGACATTCCGGTTGTCGCTGAACTGTCATGCTCCATTTTCAAAGTAAACATAAATATATATATATATATATATATATAAATATATATATATATATACATATATATATATATATATATATATATATATATATATATATACATATATATATATATATATATATATATATATATATATATATATACATATACATTTATATATATAAAATGGGTCTACTTCACCCTGTTGAAGGCCGACAATATCGAAGCTGATATTATCGGCACCAAAATGTCGAAAGCGAAAGTCATCATGCGTGTAAATGGAAATCTCCGTAAGGGGAGAGTTCCATTTACTGCAATGTAGTGTGATCTCGGAGTTGGTATATTTAAGTAGCGGGGGTGTGGGGGGTGCAGGGGGGCTTGCCCCCTGCATAGAGCAATTTGTGTTGTGTTTGGGTGTTTTTTTTTTTTTTTTATGTGTGTTCGATGTTCGGGGGTTTCGACATTTTCGTGTCGATTATTATGCTGTCGACAGTTTGAGTTTTCAACAGCATAATATAAAAGCTATAAAATATATGTGTCTGTGTGTGTGTATATATATTCTCTTCTTTCTTACTTTTTTCTCATTTGCTAACCAGGGATGTCAGCTGGGAGAACTCATTCTCAGTAACGTCTCTAGGAGAGTGCTTGCTGGTTTATGTCAAATTGTGTCTCTATTTGTCATAGCTGTTCTCTTGTGCCCTCCACTGAACAAAGGATCGTCACAGATGGACATTCCCATTTGACAAATGTAAATAAGAAAGCTTATTATCCTATGTGTTTTGAATTTAGAGCGTCATCATTCTTGAGGATTTATTTAGCATTTGTTAAGTCATTC
Organism: Protopterus annectens; assembly: GCF_019279795.1. NCBI lineage: Eukaryota > Metazoa > Chordata > Ceratodontiformes > Protopteridae > Protopterus > Protopterus annectens. The sequence goes on from NC_056725.1 coordinate 1,426,883,158, forward strand.
CTTCCAGTACAGCTCTTTTGAGTGTGTACTTTTAACTCCCAGTGGGTGTGGCATAAGCCTTTAAAAAATGTAGTTATCTTTTCAGTTCAAACAAATATTCATATCTCCGGAACCATAAGTGTTACTAGAAAACTGTAAATGGCAAACTATTCAGGATAAATTAATCTTTACATTACTGGCATTCATTCAGTTTGATGCTTTAAACTGGATTTTATAAGCCAAAGTAAAGACAGTGAATATTAATTTTGTAACAATGTATAAACAGCTTATGATATCTCAGTAACCATTTAAGCAAGACACATACTGCCAAGCAGGATTTTCCTCATACCGCTGTGAGCTTTCATATGAGGCTATATAGTTCTGTCTGTTATCTAAATGTTGAGATATTTAGATAAATATGAAAATTATTACAATCCATATTAACAGTATGCAAATAATATTCAATATCTCTTTAGCTTTATTAGACAGAGGTCAGCTATCAATACAACTGTGCTTGCCATCATGTATGCCTTAAGATTAAATCTTCGGATACCTTGTATGTAGCAAGGTTTTGGAATTATTCATGCAGATATGAACAAGCAATATTTGATGCCTAGGGGTGTCAGAAGGAGTTAACTGCAGAAATGCCTGGAGGCACACTCGGCTGTAATGAGTTAATTGGGTAAGTGAACTGGTCTGAGGCACCATGATAGAATGGAGAAATTATAAAATTAGCAAGAAAAGGATAGTAGTGTTGCTGGAACTGTATTCATCCTCAAGTCTTGGTGAGTACCTTCATGTGGTGGACCCTGTTTTCACAAAATCTCAGTAAGACAACACTGATATCCTATATGGCGTAGATCATGGAGAGGTAGGTTAAAAAACAAAATAAATAAATTTAAAAACAAACAGCTGGGTATGCAGACCATAGGATAAAAAGTGCTTAATCCTTGTATGCACACTGGTGCCAGGACTGGAAAAAAATGGCTGTATAGAATCTTGAAGACACAAACATTCCTACAATGGAGTTAGGCAATGTTCAGTGGGTAGTCCAGAAAAACTATCAGGCTAAAAAGAACCATAATGATGATAGAGTGGACTATTGCGGATAATGAAGAAAGTATATATTGTTTCTCTGGGTCCCTATTAAATTATCGAACGTTTCAAAGTTCGAGTGTCATATTGTTGACACCATATGATCAAACTTTGAAAAGTTTGAAGGTGAAAGGCAATGGTTCTGTACACGCAGAATGGGAAAATTTCCCTTTTCTGCACTGAAGTGTGGTCTCAGAATTGATATATTTAAGTAGGGGGTGTGTGGGGTGCAGGGGGGCTTGCCCCCCTGCTCGGAGCATTAAGGTAAGTGTTTTTTTTATGTTTTTATTATATTTTCAAAGATTCAAGTTTCGTTCATATGTTGTCAAACATATGAGGTTCGAAATTTTGAATCTTCACATATATAATATAGACCCTTTTCTCTTATACAAGAAGCCCTAATTTCCAGATAGAAGATATTCACAAAGATTCACAAAGATTAAGAGACAGATTAGAAGAAAGAAAAATACTTGCACCAAGAAAAACTGTCAAAAGCTTCAAATGCAAATTTGCATTCATTACTACAACAGATCCATGAAAAACATTACATAGATGAAGACATTTTTAGTCACCTACAAAAAGAAACAACACAGGAAGTGTGAAATATAAAGAAAAAAATTAGATTTTGAAAGTTATGAAAAAGAAGCATGGACATTGGAAAGAAAAGGAGATCTGATATGATCTGATATATTTAAGCAAAAGAGAAAGCAAAACTAATCATTACCAAAAGCAAATCCAAAGATATTTGAAGAGAAATACAGTGAAAGGCACCGAGTTATGGAAGTTTTCGCAATACAAAAAATTAAGAAAATAAAGGGAGAAAGTAGAAAAGAGGATTACTAATGCAAAAGTTAAAGAAATAAAAACTGAAGTTATGGATTACCTGTGAAGTGAAGGATTTACTGTAGAAAATACAACACGGATAATGTCACAGCATGATGGAACAATGAGTACCCAAACTAAGAAAAAACAGGTGGAACAGGAACCATCTGATCACTTGCCAAATGATGATTCTCTGGAGCCTTCAGTAAGAAACTGGTTGGAGTTGCACAGCAAGGATACGAGCAGGAAACAGTGATAGCTCTGATGCAGATAATGTTGGGTGATGGGTCAATGAGTTCCCATATGAAGGAGGAGCAGATGATGCAGGATGCAACTGAAGAGGATATGTGACAAGAAGATGTTCTGGAACTTTCTGTAGAATGCCCATATGAAACAGAGAACAATGAATGTGCTCACGGATTAGAAGAAAATGATCTATGTGAAGAGTTGCTTGATTTGATAGAAGTGGCTAGACATTAAAATTGATGAAAGAACTATATCACAGGAAGTAAATAAGAAACAGAGTGTTAAAAGTGTGATAAAACAAATGAACTCAGTAATCAGGACTATTAACAGAAATTCACGTGATATAACAGAATTAAATAGGATATATTGCTGTGCATCTAAATTAATAACAGATAAAGTCTTACCATAAAAACATGGAGCAATAAGGGAAAGGAATGGAAGAAATAAAATGCGATAATGGAAGCATGGAATAGAGAAAACTATAAAACAATTAAGACAAGAAGTGCCACTGTTATAAGAATATAGAAGAGGGAACAGATGAAAAATACTTACAAAGATAGATGTAAATGCAATATGCAGTATCAGAACAGACCAGGATCTATTGTACAGTATTGCAGATAATAAACTAAAGATAACCGCACAGGCAGAAAAAAACGAAGATATTTAGACATAAAGGAAAAGTACAAAATAAGCAATTCATTACTTATCAAAAAACATTTATAGAGAACTGGGAAATGAGGTAAAAGAAACAGAAACCCCACCAAGAAAAGAAGAAACAGACACATTTTGGAGAAATATCTATTAAGACCCTGTGGAACATAACAAAGATGCCGAAGGGATAGAAAAAATGAAACAAAACATTAAGGAGTTCAAATGTACAGGATATGAATCAATGGCCAGAGACTTTGAAACAAAATTAAGAAAATCTCCTAATTGGGAAACCCCAGGCCCAAATGCAGTACCTAATTTCTGGCTAAAAGTATTAACATCTTTTCATGAAGATCATGAAGATTTAGCCCTGAATAAAAAATACCTATATATGTATCCTGAACAGACACCAGTCTGGTTAATAACAGGAAAAACAATACCCTTCCTTAAGAGTGAATCTGCAAGCTATCCTGAAAACTATAGACCAATAACTTGCCTTCTGATGACATATAAACGATATACTGAAACTGATCCTGACAGATTTTATAGTCATTTAGAAGGAAACTCAATGACGGCAATAGAATAAAAGGGTAACAAAAGAAAATCATATGGAACAAAGGATCATTTGTTGCTAAATAAAACCATAATAGAGGATTGTAAAATGGGAAGAATCTAATTATGGCTTGGATAGAGTACAAAAAACATTTGACAGCATTCCACATTCATGGATAAAGGAGTGCTTACCGATGTACAAGATACATCCTATATTAATTAATTACATTACAATGAGCATGAAACAGCAGCAAACCACTCTGCAGTTAAGCCATGGCAAAAGACAAATTATTATCCCAGGAATAAAAAATTTAAAGGGGGATATTCCAGGGTGATTCTTTGTCACTGCTGCTGTTTAGCCTTGCTCTTAACCCATTAAGCTGTTTACTTACCATATTAGATCATAGTTCCAATTTGGCTCTCAGAACATGCCTTAAAGACTTCTCATCTACATTTTGTGGATTACTTAAAACTGTACTGTTCATCAGATGTGGAGTTGAAAGCACAACTGCAAGTGGTTAGAATTTTCTCAGATGACATAAGAATGTAATTTGGTCTTGATAAATGCGCAAAAGCAACATTTAAAGCATGAAAGTTGCAGCACCAAGAAAATATCATTCTGGGGCAGGAATGTGATATGAAGGAACTTGAGCAGGAAGGATTGTATAAATATTTGGGAAATGATGAAGGATGGTCAATAAAACATGAACAAATGCAAATAGGACTCAGTAAGGAATACTTCAGAAGACTAAAACTAATATTGAAAACAGCCTTGTTATCTAGGAATAAAGATCAAGCTATAATCCAGTTTGCTCTTCCTGTTCTAACTTACATTTTTGGGGTGACTGACTGGCCTCAAAAGATATTGGATCATTTGGACAGGAAAACAAGAAAAATACTGCACCCTTATCAAGTGATATATAAAAATCAGTGCATATCAAGATTATATATTCCTCATTCTGAAGGAGATATGTGCCTCATGTATAGATCTGCAATTGTCAGACTGCAGAGATATTTGCTGACCTTGTCAAATCCAACATAGTGAAAGTTTTAAGACATGTGAAGAGGTAGTCTAAGAAGGCATCTCTACTTTAGCAGAAGCATTCCGGTGTCAAGGGAGAATGCAAAGTAAACAAAAGCAGACAGCAACTGAATGTGCCAAAAAACACAAGAAAGAATATAAGGAGAAGGATCAGTTGAGAAGGAAAGAAATGTGTTAAAGCTATAAATATAGTGGCATGTATAGAGGTTTCTTGGAACAACTCATGTTGATTAGAATTTGAGGCAGGAATAAGTAAGCAGAGGTGAGTTGAAACCAAAAGATGAAAGGTTAATAATGGAAGCACAGGATGGTCGACTATGTACACGTTGGTTTAAAAAATCCATCAAAGATGTGGGAGAAACTGAAAAATGTAGATTCTGTAAAAAAGAATTGGAAGCAGTCACACGACTTCTTTCTTGATGCCAGAGGACCTGTACAGTGAAAGGCACAATAATGTGGCAAGACTGTTGCACTTGGGATTATGCAAACACTACAATATGGAAGTAGCTGATAAGCATTGGATACATGAACCACAAAACGTTATAGAGAATGATGAAGTATACATAACATAGGATCACCCTTTACTAACAGTAGAAACAAATAGATGCAAGAAAAACAAACATATTAGTCTATGAAAAAAGAGACAAAAACAGCATTGATCATTGAAATTGCTACACCCAGTGATTACAGTGTCTTACATACAAAGAGATACAAAGTAATAAAATATCAGGATTTGCAGGCAGAAATTAGAGCAACTTGGAAGAAAGATACTAGACAGTTTCAATAGTAGTAGGTGCAATGGGTCTAAAAAAAGAATCTGCAGTTGTACTTGGACATAGTGCCAATACTTGTAACTCCACATTAATTACAGAAGGAGTCAGTTCTGGGCACACTGCTGGTACTATAAAGAGCACTTGGTTAACATCAAAGACTGAAATGATACAAATTTCATGAACTTTAATTATGACCTAACTTAGGAATGGGTTCCATTCCTGCCATGATATTAGAAAACCAAAAGACTTGGAGAAATAAAACCAACAGACATAATTACAGTTATAGGTTCATAGGTGGTTACTAGGCTAATGGTCCTAGGGCCTTTACAAGACTAGCAGCTTGAAGAAAACCCGACTCACAAAACCAGAGATATGAATAAATCTAGTTTAATGTAAAATCCAATCCACATCACAAAGCCTTCAGGACGAAGTCCCTTCATCAGTGTGTAATAAAACAATATTCATCTCACTCCATTTTATAGTAAAACACATGACACAAGCAACCAATCACATGGAGTAAATAATTAGAAAAATTGCATTTAACTTTGTTAAACATAATTTATGTAATTAGAATAAATCATCTAATAACAAAAATATGTATTTCATATAAAATATGCAATTAAAAATTTAATTCAGAATTTTGAAATGATTCATATTCCAGAAAACAATATTTTACAAGTTTTAATAGTCAATAAGCTTACATTTCTGATTAAATTGCCCAATCAAATTAGAAAGTCAAATGACACTATTCAGTTGGTCAAAAATCAAAGATGATGTTCATTAGCAGAAGTGAGCAGACACAAGGAAGTTGTGTCAAAGACATACATTTTAGAAGCTTTGCAATAGCAAATATAGGATTCATTTGAATTCATACTATTTTATGAAATTCTAGGAAAAATACTCCTTAAAATAAGACATAAATAAGTCTTGCAGTCCTATCTAACAATAAGAACAATTGTTTCATGTACTAACAAGAATGATTCCTATTCTGAGGAATTACACAATAAGCTCAGACTTTAACTTTCTTTTATCTAATCAAGGCCAAAACTTAATTGTCACTGCCTAATTGATCAAAATTCAAAGATAGCCACATTCATTGGCAGTCATAGAACACTAAAAAAATCTTGGATACGTACCACACATAGTTATCATGACATCAATTAATCTTTATAAAACAAGAAACATTTAAACTCATTCAGAATAATATGTTAACTATTGATTTTAGATATTATTTGTTAATTGTGTTAGTATATAAGAATGATTGTTTCATATACTAAACAAAATGATCCCTATTCCAAAGAGTTACACACTACAAATTTTAGTGGCCAATTGGCTCAAATTTTTAGTTTTTTTATCCAATCAAGGACTAAGATCAAATGGCATAACCTAATTGGTCAAATTTAAAAAATAAATGTGTTCATTGGTGATCATAATAAAACACTAAGAAAATCTTCACCGTTGACCATGTTAGTTTGTTTACCTGTTTCTTCATTGACCTTTACAAACCTAACCATGTTATACCCATGCTCCCTGATTGACCTTGGTTACATGGTCTTTATTTGCAGAGCAAGTCTATGATCAGCACCAACTGCCTCTGTTCATGAGGGACATAAGTGCCACCCCTGGGGTGAATGTATGGCCACCCATCCAATTGTCTAGGATGTGCTTGAACAGGATTATTGAGGAGCTCTGCTTCACGTGAATTGGAAGTTTATTTCAGAGGAGCATCAAACTCTGGGAGATACATTTGTCTCTCCAGCATGTTCTTTTAATGTTACAGGCTAGGTTGAGATCCCTGGAGTGAGTGACTCTTGCCCTATTTGATTTGCGACTGTGCAGCATCTCCATTAGGGCAGGGTCAAAGACTGCTATGTATGCCAGGCACAAGTTGTCTTTCAGCAAACTGTAGGATACAGAGTAAAGTGACAGGGCTTTCAGTCTTTCCATGTAGGCCATGTTGTGGAGGCCCTAAATTTTCTTGGTGAGAAACCTCTGTGGTCTCTGCAGCTGCTGCAGGTGTCTTGTGAAGTACATGCAAAAGGGAGTGTTGTACTCTATTAGTGATCTGATGAGGGTCGAGTACAGGGGAGTTATAATATCCTAAGTCTTGGATGAGATGCCCTAAATTATGAGATGAGCAATGTAGAAGGATTTTCTTACCACTGTTGACACATGGTGATCAAAGTTTGGATTGCTATCAATCTGTGTTCTCAAATTTCCACTGGGTTTGAGCTTAGGGAGGTGCTGTAAATATTATAATTTGCAGGAAATTCCTCTTTGCCAAAGGGGCTAATAATGCACTCTTTTGCATTTAGTTTTAGTCCATGGCTTTAGCATCGATCATTTGTCTGTATTAGCCCCTTTTGTAATATGTTAACATCACTTGGGGACTCAATGATTGCACCCAGTTTGCAATTATCAGCGAACTTGGTAAGTCACAAGTCATCTACTTTTGCCTGGACTTCCAAGAAATAAATTCCAAACAGTAGAAAGCCACTGTGGTGCAGCGGTCGCATTGTCGCCTCACAGCAAGAGGTTCTCCCGTTCGATTCTTGGCTGGAGCGCCTTCTGTGTTGAGTCTGCATGTCTTCCCCATGTTCGAAAGACATGCATAAAATGGGCGTGCCTTCATTGAAGGTTGGGCATTGGGCTGGCAACTGGACATCATAAAAATCTACTGCCAATTATTAGCGAACCGGAGTTCCGCTGTGGTGACCCCTAACCGGGAAAAGCCGAAAGAAGAAGAAGAAGAAGAGGGCCCAGCACAGATCCTTGTGATACGTCACTGATAACTGGTCTACTAGTAGAGGTGAAATCCCCAACTTTGACAGTATGAGTTCTGTTGGTGAGCCAGTTGGTTACCCATCTAGTGACATATGGGTTAAGCCCCAGCTGGGAGAGTGTCTCAATGATACCTAAGTAGGGAATTGTGTCAAAAGCCTTGGCTAAGTCAAGATAGGCATTATGTACTATTTTGCTTTCATCCAGGGCTTTGGTAACATTCTGAAAGAAGTCTACCAGGTTCAATAAGGATGACCTACCCTTAAAAAAAGCCAAACTGGGTTGGGTCAAGAATTTGAAGGTCACTAATTCCTTGCTGATAAGGTCCATGAGGATTTTTTCCATGACCTTGCAGATAATGCTGGTTAGGCTTATGGGTCAATAGTTCCCAGGGTCATTTGATGGATGAGCCAGTGCTCAGGCTGAAGTTAAAGTGTCAAGTGGCTCTGCTAGGTCTTCTTTTAGTTTGTTTTATAAGCAGCCTGGGATGTTATCTGGTCCCACAGAGGCTCTGTTTTTGGCCTTGGAGAGCACAGATATGACCTGATCTTTGGAGATACTAGGTAGAAGACTGGTGTCAGGTATGCTTTGGGGTGTTGCTGGTGGGGACAGAGCATGAAATTTGTGCTAAATCTGTCAGCTAGGAGGTTGGCAATTTCCTCAGGTTCAGTATGATAGGTACCATCCACTATAAGTTTGGTAGACAGCTGGACATTCCCTCTTAGATTTCAGACATAGCTAAAGAATGCCTTATGATTATCCATAGCTAAGGATGTTAATTTAACTCTGTAACTAGCTTTAGAGCACTTTACAAGATATCTGATTTGCTTGTTCAATCTGTGAAGGGTATTCTTCTTTTGCTGAGAAACTTCCCTCTTATTATTAGACATCAGTTTCTTCCTTTTGTTATATAACCTATTTATACTTGAGGTCCATCGGGGTGGGCTGATTTTTCAGGAAGACCTGGTTTTGATCCAGTCAGGTGCAGCCAAGTCTATGCAGTTGTTTAGGGGGTTATACAGGGCATTTGAGTACTCATCTGCATAGAAGTCATTGTTGACTGTGTTAGCAGGGTGTTTGAAACTTTTTATACCATCACCTAGTAGGCTGTAGTTTGCTTTGGAGAAATGTTTCAGTTTTTTTGCTCCTGTGGGGGTATCAGGTCTGATCATTACTTTGTATGAAACAGATTTATGGTCTGACCTTACCAGGGAGGTCAACACACAGGGGGTAATGCAGTGATTGCCCCCCCATGTTAGTGAGTACTAAGTCTAGGACATTTTTAGCCCCTTGTGGGAGTGCAGAGTAGCTCTTCCAGGGCATTTGTATTGAAAAAGTCCAGGAACCTCAGGGTGAGCATATTTGTGCTAGTGTATGTTGCCCAACTGATGGAAGGATAGTTAAAATCACCCATGACCAAAGCATTTGTCTGTATAGTGAGTGATTCTAATACGTCCAGATGGGCGGTGTGCTTTTCTTGGTTCATGGTGGGATGTGTAGCTAGCAATGATATGGTAGGGCACTTTACCTATAGCTAGTTGAACCTGGAGTAGCTCAAGTCAGTCTTACTGTTTAACCAATCTCGAGGAGTATTTGGGTTTAATGAAGTTAGATACATGTCCACCTTTAGTTCTTTCACACTCATTTTGGGGTCTGAACATGTGGAAGGCATTGTAGCCTTGCAAGGCCTGGGTGCTCTCTGTGGCCTTGAACCATGTCTCAGTGACTGCACAGACATCAGTATCTTCCAAGTTGAGGAGCGCTTCCATGGAGTGCAATTTTCTGTTTAGGCTGCTAGCATTAAGCTGTATAACCTTGAGTTTGTCTCGAGTGGATTTTTTATGTTGGAAATTTTGTTGTTTTGACATTGCCTAAAAAGGTACTATAGGACAGGCAAGCACCTTACCAGTATCCAAAATCTTAGGGGAGACAGGTGAAGACCATCTCTGGCAAAGCAGCGTGGTCTGTCAACAATGTCTTCCCAGGCTGACAGATACTGGATCCCCCTGGATTGATATCAGAATCTAAGCCAATTACTGTAGTCAATAATTTTTTTTCTGTATTGTGGCATCATCCTGGGTTAAGGTAGAATGCTGCTTAGGGCTAGGGACATACCTGCCTGGGATACATAATCTGAGAGTTCAGTCATGTCTCTCTTCATAAAGTCCAATGAAGTACAACTCAAGTCATTCACCCTAGCATATACTACGACAGAGTCACAGCAGTAATTGTTGTCAAGTGACTCGTATGCATGTATGATTTGATGGATCCTGGTACCTGACAAGCAGCTGACCGTGACCTTCTCCTTGTTCAACCTGGTGAGGGGGACATCTGTGTGTCTTACTATGGTGTCGCCTGTGACCAGGGCATTAGTCTTTTTGGTGTTTTGCCTTCCAGGCTTATTTGCTGAAACACCGGTGTGTCTTGTTATGTGTAATGGATTCTGGTTGCTTTGCAGTATGTGAAAATGGTTTGCACTTGGGAGGTCTCTGATCTATTGTTAGGCTACTATTGAGTAGTTTTGCATATGTGGCTTTATGTGTTGTGACCTTGTTTTGTGTGAGAGGTGTGATATTTGTGTACCGACAACCTGTTTGATATCTAGTTTGTTGTTATGTGAGATAATTTATTCCAAATTCATAGTGTAATTACATCTCTCACATATTGTATTTGTTTATGTTTAGGAGTGCTGACAAAATTACAACCATAAGCAGCATTACAAGAAGCCAAAAACAAATACTAAAGTACTTCAAATTATTTTATAGTATAGAATAAATGAAAAGGCATTTAGGTACCCTCTACAGAACAGAGACATGCAGGTTACAGTCTGGAGTACAGAACTTATTGCACCTCAGTATGTGAACAGACATTCCTGTCTATAAACGTATCATTATCCGAACATTTTGTCAGAGCAATATTGGCAGAAAAGGCTGCTATTATACACAGAGACTGATGACATAGACATTAACAGGTTACAATAACCACACCAATTTTTTCTGTCATGGTAGGGAGCATTTTTCTCAACTATTTTGACAGACACAAGATATAGTCCTTCAGTCCCACAATGAACTTCTTCATCTGGGCAAGTTCTTTCAGTCTCACAATTCCTTCAGAACCAGGACTAATTTATTAAACTGTCATTTGATTTACATTTGGGCAAATTCCAAGTTAGTGAGGCCTTTTGCTTACTTTACTTTTTTGTCACTATAATTTGTTTTAGATTTAGGGCCTCTCGCATGCGTAGATTTTGTTATGTTACTTCCCATTTTTCTTCTTGAAAAGGAATGTGACTCAAAAGTCACACCCTTCTGTGTTATCACTTTAGCTACGAATGGAAAACATACCTCTCAACATCTTAACTCAGAAATTATGGACAAAGCCAAAAAGTATGGGGGACAAAGAACAAAAATCAGGGACAGATTTTTAAATACTGCTCCTATAAACTTAGAAGGTTGAGAGAACAATAGGTTTTATATTAGCCCATGTTTTCTGAAAGATATTATGTCTGACTTAAATCCTCAATCATTTTCCAAAAAAAAAACCCACCTATTTTAGGGGAAACTAAAATATGAAGCAAAAATCTAAACATTCTGCAAAATTCTTAACAATTGCGAGATATGATGGAAACCCTTTTAGAGCTTACATGCTGCATTGTTATGCTGTTTGGAAACAGCCAAACACTCATTACTTCTTCAAGTAGTCTTAACAGCTGCTGCTGTAACAGTGTCACAGACCAGTTCAGCTGAGCAAATTATCTTAGTTTGACACTCTGCTTATTACACAACAAATACTGAATCAGCTGGGAGGAAAGCAGCCTGCGGTGTCAATGGTAAGCTGATAGAACTTTTTTTATTTTTTATTTTAATCTTTTCTGTAACAGCCATGTCAGCAGTAAAATGTGCATTTAGCAAGTACTGATTCAGCCAGAGGTTCACACCCCTGTTTATTTTCTTTACTTAGCTCAAACAACCGGTAATATTCAATTCCATTAGATATATATATATATATATATATATATATATATATATATATATATATATATATATATACATATACATATATTCTCATGATCAGAAATAGTATGATGCGATTTATGCTGCTTATTAATTAGAACTACGGTTTATTTAATGAACTTGACAGAAATAATCAAACTTTTAGCATGTTAGCTGGCAATTCTTGCTTGTACTCAGTTACTGCAGATATCAACAGAATGCTCCATTTGAGCAATCAAAACATACCACCAAACTTGGCAAATTATTTCCTCTTCTTTCTTCAGCTTTCCTATATACTATCAACAGAAACCACAAACCTTTGCAAAATATGCCATTTTCCATCAGGCAACCCAGACTGCATCTATAGAATTTGCTAAACATCCTAAACTGTTATTCTGTTGCATGATTACAAAACATTAACATGACATTAATATGTGGACATCTGTTCGTTATTCCCTGCATCAGACATTTCAGGTTCTAACACATCTTCATCTAATAAGTTAGATCATCCTAAACTTCATCCGGCATCAGCAGTGTAATTTCCCATGGTGTCTTGGCTAAACTTTTAAGAACAAGAACAAATAATAAAAAAAGGTTTTAAGAACAAATGTTACTGGGGGTCTTCCCACAGAAAAGTCCCTAATTGTATCTTTGTATTTAACTTGTCCCCAGGTAATGGCTCACATAGATTCTTGATGACTAGCCTATCTACATGATTATAATAGACAAAACAAATAAATAAATATATGTGCAAACAATTAAATACTCTTAGTCTTTGTAATGTTTTACAATACCTTCTGAATCATTTGTTGGTGGAATGGAAGGCAACTCTGGTGCTGCAGGGATGAAGGCAAACACTGTGCAGTACAGGGAGATGCCTGCTATAGTGTTATTGTACTGAAAACATAAAAACGTATTTATCATACCTTGTTCTTGTTATTTAACAATGGAGAGAGTAATGACCACAAAAACAGTGAAAAATTACACACTGCAGTCATGTGAAACAAAGTGGGAGCTGACATTGCTGTATGTGGTAAATTCCTCAGTTGGGACATAGTGTTAGTTTAACTTGGAGAAGTCCATATTACTAGAGGACCTGGGTTACAGCGAAAGAACTACCTGGACATTAATTAGACTTAATCAGACAGGTTCTCCTTTATATGAATTCCTCAAAACCCAAAGTATCACTACATTTGTAACCAAACATAGCATTATGCGTAGAGATTTCACCTAAAGGGTTATTTCCTCTTCGCAGGTGGTGTAGCAGCATCCGAGTGTGAATATAAAGTAAGGATGGTATGGAGGCAGAACCCTTGTGTTGAAAGTGTAGGTGGCATACACTCCATCAAAAGTACTTCTAACATTTTGTTTGTTTGCTTTTAACTGAAAGCTATATTTGTAATTGTATAGCTGGTTATGAATAAAGACATTTTACAATAATGTGAACTACCCTAGAACTTATCAGAACTACATTCACTGCATTTTCATGTACCACTATTCTTTCCATCTCTTCTGGGTTTTATGTTTATTATTATACTCTAAATCAAGGACACTAATTTTCTAAATGCAGTATTTCCTTCTCATCTAGATCTAGAGGTCTATAGATAGTCTGTTAAAATGCTGTTATATAATTTATTTTGATTTACTTTTCCTAGTGACTCTCTTGCTAAATATTGTATATTTTGCACATACTGTACTTTCTTAGCTAGGAAAATAACTATTTTAGTAATGTTAAAGAGATGTACAGTAGGTCTGCTTATTTGTATCTAGAGTAAAGCTATACATTTTTAAACATGCTGTAAAGTACATGCCACTGGAGAAAGAATTGATTAATGAGAAGGCAATTTTTCCCTTTCAGAAAGGGGGGTTCCAAATCAAGTATCAGTAGGGATTTCTTATCTATGAACAGTTATTCAAAACCCAAGCATCTCCTGTGAAAGTTAAATCATGGTTGCAACAGGTTAAATTTACTCTGAATTCCTATAGGAGTTGAATGCTCAGATGTGCACTGGATCAGTACGGGAGGCTGTTTCTTTTAAAAGGGGTTAAGGATAAAAGGGGGAAAGTGAAGCAATACTATGTCAAACATTGAACTGATGGATGTAGGTTGTTAGGATGTATACTGGCTGTGGCTTAGATAAATACTAGTCCTTTTCAAGATTCTGAAATGAAATCCCAAGAAAAGGGTGAGGCTCCTCAGCTGCAGCAACTGTCCAAGGAATCCAAAAAGCAAAACTGAATGAGGCAGCCAAACACGACAATAAGAAGCCAACCGTTTATTCAAAATGAAGTAATAAAGTAATAAAATAATAAATATAGGCAAAACCAAAGACTTGATATTCAGTAAGCACTTTCACATTCAAGTAGAATGCTTCTTCAGACTGTTAACTATTAACTTCATTGATTTTCCTTAAATACTTTAGCCTTTCATTGTCAAACCAATCATCTTTCTACCTCATAAATATTAAATAGTTACATAAAAATAATATACTGATTGCTATAATTCATCGAACATTTTTAAAACATTTTTAAAAAAACTTGCAACTATATATAATATGGTATAGTAATATAATAATTATCTCATACTTACAAAAATACATATATAAATAGTGAAAATAAAATGCAAAAATATCTGTCATATCTATGTGACAATGCTTATAAGACTACCTATATTAAAAGCTATATAAACCTGCAAAAGAAAAAAAAAATATATATATATATATGAACAGAACTTAAAAGGCTTATGAACACATTTAATGACCTTGTCCTAAAAACATCTGTCTACATATAATATCATAATTCATCAAAAATCTGACATATGAACATTAATTTATCCTTGAATCTAAAATATACTCACTTAAAAATATATGTATAAAAAATATATATGTACAAAAAATATATATATAAATATATATGAACAGAACTTAAAAGGCTTATGAACACATTTAATGACCTTGTCCTAAAAACATCTGTCTACATATAATATCATAATTCATCAAAAATCTGACATATGAACATTAATTTATCCTTGAATCTAAAATATACTCACTTAAAAATATATGTATAAAAAATATATATGTACAAAAAAAAAAATATATATATATATATATATATGTATGGATCTTTGGCTGCTAAAAAGGGTCTTATAGACACCCTATCATTGAGTCCTGAGCCTCTGTCTGCCTGTAATCTTAATATCCATCTCATTTCTCTCTGCTCAGTATAATTCTTGTAGTTTCCTAACCTAGCATTTCTATATATCAATTCTAGTACCATAAATTTAAAGCCATGTGATGTACCCTTATTTATAATATGTTTTGCTAATGCATTGTTTTCGTCCTGTCTATTTATTGCATAAATATTTTCCTTCACTCATTCTCTTAAGGTTCTGTTGGTCATACATACATAGAACGAGTTGCATTTGCTGCATGTGGCAAGGTAAATCAAATCACGTGTTCTACAATCAGCATAGCTGCTGAACTCATATTCCTTCCCTGTGTCTGGATGTGCAAACTTATAACCATTCAACATGAAGGGGCATTGATTGCAGCTCCTGCAAGCAAAAGTTCCTTTTCTAGTGGATCTATGTGTTTGCTTTTCATTTTTTTCATAACATAACATATGTTTCAATGATTTCGTATTTTTATAGGTAAATCTGGGATGATCCCCTACCATAGCACTCACTTTTTCATCTGCAGTCAATATATTCCAATTATTGATGAAAATTTCTTTGATCTTCTTCTTATTATTTGTAAATGAAATTACTGGTTTATTCATGTATGTTGTGTTTCTTCCATTCCTTTGTGTGTTAACCTCTTGATGCTGAGAGTATATATATGGTTTCCCTTTAGAAACTCTCTTAACAGTATCATCATGGAACAAAAATGTTGTTTCTTCTTCATTATAACCGCTTTCTTTGAATTCTTTATGCATCATCTCAACTGTTTCATAAAATTTAGATTCCTTACTGGTCAGTCTAGATGCTCTCATCACCTGCCCCTTGACTATATTAGTATAAATGTGTGAAGGGTGCATACTTGTGGCCAGTGGCGTAACTACGTTAGAAGCACCCTGAGGAAAACTTTTCCTAGGCGCCCCAACACCCCCCCCCCCCGGAACCCAAGCCATTGAGATGACCGAAGCCAAAGAAATCACATATAGTCACGTTCGCTTGACCTATGACAGTATATAGCCCCCAAGCATTCAGTGAATTCAGTTCTCACCACAGCTCTCAACCTCTTAGCAAAAAACACCAGGACAAAGCCAGTAATGGGGGAATATAGCCCCCAAACATATTCAGTGAATTCAGTTCTTACCATAGCTCTCAACCTTAGCAGAAAACCTGGATGAAGCCAATAACAGGGGGAATACAGTCCCAAAGATAGGGATACATTTCAAATATCCATCTTATACACTTAGAAAATTGCTTTTGTGTCACCATGCACTTTCTAAAGATTATGAAGTCTGATATTCAAATGAGTGCCATTTTATTTTAACATTTGTTAACCAGGAAAGTCTGACTTGAAACCACAGCAACTATTAACTGTAATATAGAAACTAAATCTTCACTGTAAAACAGCCTGAGGTTGAAGGAACTACTCTGCTAGAGAATCATTTCATGCTGCTGTTCTAATCCAGATATTTAGGGATATGGATACTTCACTTGTCTCCCATGGCCTCCATGTACACATACATAACTGCTGGTAAGTACGCAGACAGTAATGTAGCCAGATAAACGGATATAGTGACTGACATCATAAATTAAAGGAAATTAATGGCACCAGTGTCAGCTTTAAATTAACTGCATTTTGAAAGACTTCATGTGTGTGTGTGTGTGTGTGTGTGTGTGTGTATAAATATATATATATGCTAAAACATATCTACAAGCAAGCTGCAGCAGAAAATAATAAACAGGATACAGAATGTACTCAGGATTTATCCTGAGATCTGCAAAACATGGGCAACTTGCAAAAGCTACGAAGAACTTGCTTGTGTTAGAAGGGAAATACCATTCTACACAAATACGTTTTGTTCATCCCAGAACAAGAGTTGCAATTTTGCAGCAATTTAACATTTTACAGAAAAAAATAAGTGACTTAGAGGCCTGCTCAACAAAGGCACAACTTTCATGTGATGGCTGTGCTTATTCACTGGTACTTAAACTCTTTGAACTTTAGTTGATTTAACCACTGTTCAACATTTCATTTATGACATGTTTTCAAGGTTCAACTGAATTCAAACTGGATGTAGTTCATAGATTAGTGTTAAGGAAACCATGGATCAAAAGATATTGATACTGCAATTTTTTTAACCTTTGCTGAAAACAAGTATAAACTACTTAAAAACTGAAAGAATGAATTTCAGACAACCTACTGCCATTTATCAGGGTTTGCCTTCTGATATTGTACAGAGCTGTAAAGCATTCAGAGTCGTAAGGAAACTTCTCTGGGAAAGAATACTCCTTTAAAGTTTTCCTTTACCAAAACTTTGAACAGTTTAATGATTAAGCAAAAGGTGAAGTAAGATCATTGAATATAATAAAATATGCAATCAGGAAATACATGTTTTATAATTCAGGGAAGTTTTCTTAGGAAATTCTGATGACATTTTTCAGTTAAAACATGTATGTATAATTTCTTGCAATTTCTTTTGTTCCCCTTATTTTTTGAGTCTAAGCTATATTTTATCAAAACATATATACTACAAAATACTGTAGTGAGTGTACGCATTTGTGGTACATGTTATAAGAGAAGGCACAAAAACATTCAGTATCAGCTGTGTTCATTAAATATTAATGGAATAAATAATTCCATTAAAATAAAAAAATCTAGCAAAACAGGTATAAACATTTGCTATTTAGTACTAGTAGCTTATCTCCAATAAACTCATTATGTACAAAAAGCAGTATTTCACATAATTTAATGGTTTTCATTTATCTGTTTATGTTGCTTCTAAGTGAATTGCAATTATAAATGCTGAATTTGTTAAGGATCCATTCTATAGGTTTTTCACTTGCCCTCGGTGTAGGTTTAGAGGCAAGAATAGGTTTGATTATGAGTAAAAGAATAAATTTCCTTTGAACAAGTCTTCAACAATGGTTCTTTAAAAGTAAATTAAACTACAGAACCTGCTGTTAAAAAGGCACTCCAACAGTTACAATTATCTAAAGCGAATGCTCACACTGTCAGGCAGCCAGCCCTTCTGCAATTGTTCTTACATCACACACACACACACACACACACACACACACACACACACACACACACACACACACACACACACACACACACACACACACACATCTCACTCACTCTGAAATAAATTATAATTAGAAAATCCCACACAGACACACACCTCTCACTCTGAAATCCCACACACACACACACACACACACACACCTCTCACTCTCTGAAATCCCATCTTCCACACATTACTCACTGTTAAATCCCATCTTCCATCCTGTCTGTCCATCCGTCCATCCGTTTTTCAGTTCCCGGACCCGCTCACAAGTTACTTGAGTTGAGTAGTCCTCGACTTAACGACCGAACCGCTTGCTCGCATGTAGTCTTCAACGACCGTCCATTTTGGTTCCCGCTCGCAAACTTGATGTGCTGCACAGTCACTGCGCGCGTCGTGCGATGATGTCAGCACGCCGGCGCTTGGCCGACTACACTTGTTAAAGACGGAAAAAAATATATATTTTTTTCAATAAAATCAATCAAATGCCAGCCCTGCCCAAAGTGCCCCCTGCTGCTTGGCGCCCTGAGGCAATTGCCTCACTTCACCTCTGGTAGTT
This sequence comes from Protopterus annectens, assembly GCF_019279795.1. Taxonomy (NCBI): domain Eukaryota; kingdom Metazoa; phylum Chordata; order Ceratodontiformes; family Protopteridae; genus Protopterus; species Protopterus annectens. The sequence continues at coordinate 1,426,901,884 of NC_056725.1, forward strand.
ACGCCACTGCTTGTGCCATGTAATATAGAATTTTTCCTTCATTCTTTCCTATATAGCTGTGTTTCTAGATGTTTTCATCATTAAGGAAAATAATACTATACAGACACAGCTATATAGCAATCCTCTCATAGTATAATTTATATGCTACTGTCAATACCAAATCATACTAATAATGAAATCTAATACATCATAATAGTAGCAGACATAAAAGAGTTTCATGATTCTTATTACATGTATCATAAGTATAATTAATAAAACAAAAACAAGCAATTAAATTATTTAGAAATGCCATCACACTGAGCCCCAAAAACCCCTTTTCCAGAAAAACATCACTGCAGTTCTACTAATTAATGGAATAATTATTTTTGCCTACATAGGCACATTTGTTCATACTATTAAAACGTCACTATTTATTTTGCTCATAACATTTAAGTAGTACTGCCTTATCTAGATTCATGTTAATGATAAACACAATTTGTTTCCTGAAGAACATCTCTAACATTTCTTTTCAATCACCTATCTCTGTGCTCCTTATATATGTGGAATGTTATAAATAACCTTAATGGAGTTTTAATAGTAATTTAACTATTCAACATTCTCATGCTCTCACATACTGAATGACGATTCTTTTTACAAATAATGCTCTGATTTTCATAATGTTCAGGTTATGAATTGTCAAAGAACAATTCCCAAATGTAACCTCTGTAGTCTAACATTTCAGCTATCCCAGGATCATGGTTCTTTAGTTGCTGAGAGTTGATTTATTTTTCCTTAGCATCATGTTTACTGTAGCAGCAGTTAACATCGGTTATTCAGTTATTCCAACATTCTGCTAGCCTCTGTCAAAATGCATAACAACAATTCATGCTCATACAGATTATATATAATTAACCAGTAAGCTTTTCTTCCTTAATAGGACCATCCATTAGTTATGCCTGCATCTCATTTGAAAATTAATGCTAATATTTCTTGCATTACTTCTTTATGTAAGCCTCTTGCATATTTCATGCATGCTTAATTTTTCAATTTTAAGATTGTTGCATAAACTTATAATCATCATTTGTAGCATTCAGAGATGCAATTCCTTAAGCTATATTGCACATAAACTATCATCAGATAGTTAAACAAAACTTTGGGTTGCCTTGTGTGCTGGTCATTGACAATAACCTTTTATACTTCAGAAAGCTGCAGAAATGATGTCTTCCCTCTCAAAATTCCCATGGCAGCTTGTAATAAAGTATATTTTGTTTTCTCAGAAGTTTGGACTCAAGGTCAGATTAACTTGTTTTATGAAATGTTGGTATAATAGAGCAGTTTCACTGCACTTTTGATTCAAAGCCAACAATACTGAGTTCAAATTGTACTTTACTTTCAAGGTTGTGATATCAACTGCATGTGTGAGTGTTTTGGTTTATTAAGTCCATGGAATTCCATGCCTAAGAGAAGTGTACACTATAGTACATTTTGTTAATCTTGCCCATATATAGACAAAATAATATACTTTGTTCTTGTAGTGCTGCTAGTTAGTGTTATGGGGTATGCTTCATCCTTCCTTCCATTATGTTCACAAAACCAGTGACGTACCTTATTTAAACAGCTTTCATAAACAGTTAAGATTTAATCCCCAGCATGTCTTCATGTGTTTATAACTGCATTAAAATGTCTGTATTTTACTGAATAATGTAACAGTGATATTCTGTACCTTCAGATCAGAAACTTGTTAATAAATTCTACACAAAACATCTGGAGAATACCAAGACATCTTCCAACTTCTGGTTATCTACTGTACAGGGTGTTATCACAGTTCTCAAATGGAACACTTCATGCTTTTCTAACTAATGGACCTCCCAGGCCAACACAATCTTATTTGTTATGATATATGGGCCCTCCCTGACAACTTCATGCAACAATCTCAGACATACACACCTACTTATTCTTAGAGTTTGTGAATATTATATCAAGGTATCACCAGAAAAAGAGAAACAGAGAAAAACATATAATTTAAGGTGCTGTAGAAAGTGGTGACGTTTAATTAAATGCTAATGACCTTCAGTCCATAGTTCTAGGTTTGATTTCCTCAATCTGCAGTCACCAAAAAGTTGGGTGATTCTGGTAAAGTCATTAATCGTGTATTGCTTCTTTAAAATTACTGAAAAGATCTATTGTTCTTGGTGGACTTTGCTGGATAGCAAATTAATAAAATAAAATAGAACTGATTATTGTAAAATCCCCCAAAGCAGGCAGAAGACAGCTCAATATGTAGCTAAATCCAAAAACTAGACGAACCAGCAAGTAATCGTACCAAAAAAACTTTATTGCCAAGAAAGAAAGTTAGCACTTTCATGGTAATACCATACCGCTTCTTCAGACAAACATGAATGGGGACAGAATAACTTATATGCAAATGACATCATCTCAAACAGCTTAAAAGCCAATAGAACAAACATTCATGCAGCCAAATTCTAAGCTTAAAGGCATATAAAGTAGATAATATTTACTAGCATAAAATCTGATAAAAAATAATAATAAAAACAGTAATACAATTAAAACATGAAAAATATTCATATGTGAACAAACAACAATAAACACCCTACAGCCGTTTATTCCTTAATACAGGCTTAATGGCGACATGATCATTCAACCCCATAGCTAGGTGTGCCCCCAACCTCAAGATCCACTCTAACTCGACCACCTCAGTATGAGTCACTATATCACCACCTTGCAGACCTGGGCTAATCACACATAATACCTGGAAGACAAAGTTGTATTCAGGGCCAGTAGACAAAACATGTTTCGCTAAGGCACTAAAATCATATTGCTTCTTCATGCAATACACATGGTTCCTAATTCTTTCTTTTAAGCTCCTGTTTGTCTTACCAATGTAGAATTTATAACAGCACTGGCAATGTGCTAAATAAACCACATTCCTGGTGGAGCAATCAGCAGATGCCCTCAACTTCCACAAGAAGCCCGTGACAGAGTGCCTAAAGAACCTAGACTCATCTATAGACTGACAAAAATTGCATTTATGACATTTAGATGTACCCATCAAAACTTGGGATCCAGACATAACATGTCTAAGAAAACATAACTGTTGCCTTAAATTACTATGGTTCTTATATACAAATCTAGGGCCATCTGCTAATATATCAGAACATCTGCTGTCAGTCTAAAATATGCCAGTTCCTGGTAACTATATCTTTCACCATATTTACACCATGGGAAAATTTCAAAACAATGGGAGGACAACAATACCTATGAGGTGATCTGATTGATTGCCTATACAGAGCAGAAAAATATGGACATGCTCTACTCTCACGCTCGGTGGTTATTCTGACACAAGCTTGGTCAACTTCAACTTGGGTGCAACCCCCTGATGGCAAACTCTTTCTTCAAATCTGACAAACTTCCATCAAAGTCAGAAGTAGTACATGACAACCTTGAGACCCTGAAGGCTTGACCTCTCACAATGTTCCCAAATATATGTTGTGGATGCATACTCCACCTATGCAGATATGACAGTCTATAACAGTCCTTCCTATGCATCCTGGTCAGCATTTTGCCATTCTCCAGCTGGATATTCACATCCAAGAAATCAACGGTGACTTGGGAACAAGTGAGGGTAAATTTCAAAAAAGTACTACTATTATTTAAAGAATAAAAAAACAAGTCAAGCTCTTGCTTGTTGCCTTTCCAACCAATAAACATGTCATCAACAAAACATCTATATATGGCAATATGACCTCTATGTTGTCCCAATACATTATGGAATTCCCATTCTGACATCACCAAATTGGCATAAGAATTAGCGCAGCTGGTCCCCATAACCACGCCAGATTGTTGCCAGTAACATTTATCCTGAAACATAAAGATATTGTGTTGAAGGACCAGCTCTAGAAGCATGCACAGGAAGTCAATATGCTTCATGTCAAATTTATTACTCCTAGCCAAAACTGCCTTGACCATACTAATGCCTTCCTGGTTAGGAATGCATGTTAACAGGGATACAACATCTATCGTCACTAAAAATTGAATATCCGACACATCCCCCTCACTGGTCACATTATATAAATCTCTCAAAAAGTTTTCAGTATCTTTCAATACAACTTCACTCATATCAAAAGCTATTCGAAGTTGTTTGTCCAGATAAATGGACATAGCCTGAGTCAACCAACCACTCCCAGCTACAATCGGTCTAAATTGCGGGAGTGTAGGGTGTTTGTGGATCTTGGGTAAGCCATGAATCTGAGGAACGACAGGAAATTTAGTAATAAAGTAATCAAATAGTTCCTTGGTAAGCAGACCTAGATTAAAGCATTCAAGTAAACAATTATCTATTCTATTCTTCATCAATAAATGGCTGTAGGGTGTTTATTGTTGTTTGTTTACATATGAATATTTTTCATGTTTTATTTATTTGTGTTAATGTTTTTATTATTATTTTTTATTTTTTTATATTTATCAGATTTTATGCTAGTAAATATTATCTACTTTATATGCCTTTAATCTGAGAATGTGACTGCATGAATGTTTGTTCTATTGGCTGTTAAGCTGTTTGAGATGATGTCATTTGCATATAAGTTATTCTGTCCCCATTCATGTTTGTCTGAAGAAGCGGTATGGTATTACCGTGAAAGTGCTAACTTTCTTTCTCTGCAATAAAGTTTTTTTGGTATGATTAATTGCTGGTTCATCTAGTTTTTGGATTCAGCTGCATATTGAGCTGTCTTCTGCCTGCTTTGGGGAATTTTACAGTTTTACAGTTTCGTTTGGTTGCTGCAGTTGGGTTTGTTTTTGTAGAACTGATTATTATTTAACATAGAACAGCTTTGTCACTTGTACTGATTTATTCATATGCACAAAGAAAGCAATAATTGTTAGAAGATGACTGTGAGTGTTTTAAGATAAGGACTTGTTATAACACATTGTGGCACAAGATCAGATTGTAGGCTACTGACTGTAACCATGAGTACAGGGTTTGAATCCTTTTACTTTTGTTTGCTTATTTTGTCACTCTGAGCAAATCACTTAAGACAGTGCTCTCAGGTCACACCATGAAAAGGGACAGCTATGCTCAGAGGCAAATTAAATGTACCTGGGGCCTCAGGTACATTTTTCCAACCATGGCCTCCCACACACTTTGTTTTTGTTAGGAGCAAGCACAAATGTTCATCTTCTTTGTATTCACACTCCTGATTGTTTTAAATTCATATTTTATAGTAGATTGCTTTCAATTGTATTTATTGTTTCATAAAACAAGATCTGAATATGTTTTAAAATTGTAGTATTCACCATTTTCCAAAAAGAGTGAAACATTTACTAATCACAAACCACCAGTAGTGTAGCCAATGGAAAACCAGACAAATGCAGCCACAATGTTTTCAGCGCTTTCATTCACTAAATTTTAATGCATGAACTTCTTCTTCTGTTTTTCTGAAGAAGTTCACGGATTAAAATTTAGTGAATGAAAGCGCTAAAAACATTGTGGCTGCATTTGTCTGGTTTTCCGTTGGCTACACTACTGGTGGTTTTTGGTTCTTTGTTTTCTTTGTGGTATTTTTGAATTTACTAATCACAAATAACAGCATTACCCATTTTTGAACATTTCAGTCATAAAAATGCAAACTACTGTCATTATAATCCACTACTGTCCATAATCAACTACAACCATTTTACTGACCGTGTATACCTTATGTGTCTGATTGTGATGCATATAGTCCCAATAAAGTATTTTAGTTTGTTTTACACAAATCCTCTCTAATCCAGCAAAGACAAACCAATGACTGTTTAACTTTATCAGCTCAACAGGTCAGTTATTTTCATGCACATACAGACCCCATGCCAAGTATTTATAGCCAAATTGCTAACTGTGTGCACCTCAGATATCCAGAAGTGTTAAAAATATTAAGAACAATAACAATGATCAAATTAACATATTACAAGTATGTTTTGCATAAATGCACAGTGGTCACAGTAAAGTATTTCAACTGCACACTGATCCAGCAAACCAGATTAAAGACGGTTACAATGGACAGATGACAAAAACATGGAATGCTTGTACTCACAGACAGCCCTTCTACCCCAGCAGCAGTTATATCCATCTTGCTGACTTCTTGTTATGAATAAATGACATATACCTTATTTGTAGCTTTGGATGAACCACCAATTGTATAAGGATCACAAGCATCACACCATCAGACCCATCTATATATATATATATATATATATATATATATATATATATATATATATATATATATATATATATATATATATATATATATATATATATATATATATATATCAATGTTTAACTGACTCAAGCCATTAGGTAAAACCTTAGATGTTGAAAGAAAACTATCTTTAATATTTGAACTGCAAGTTGCAAATCTTGAGAGATATCAAATAGTATTTGTGTTGCTAATTATACCATTGACTATATATTTCATATTTGCATAAATATCCCAATAAACATGCACTTATAGAGGAATGCATTGTTGTCATGTGAAAGCTTATGTCTGCTTAACAAAACTGTTCTAACAATATATGTCTAGGTTGTATAGTTTTCAAGATATGAACATTTGTGAATGTTTAGAAAACTATTTTAGTGTTTGTGTACATTTCAATATATTATATTATTTATGGAAAAGATTATGAACACACTGATTATTTTCACTGGAAAGAATACTAAAATATTTCTATTTGTTTTCTTTTGCTTTTAAGTTTATTTTTCAGAAAATTCAAGATGTCTTTAGCTTTTAGAAGTATGATATTCCACTCCACATGGGTGTTAATGAGTTAAAGAAAGGACTACACATGATGAGGATATAAGAAGAAATGTTAAACACCTGACAACATATGCTAAACCTATATCGATAATCACTGCAGAATTGAAATTCATTTCAACAATGCCACATTAAGGAGATTTGTTATTAATGAAGGAGTTGCTGCTGTTATATAACTTTGCATTTTAGTGCTTCATCCACAAATGTATTGCCTGCTGCCTTTGAAGAATAATAAATGGCTTGTGTAGCATTAAAGATGTGTGCTTATGATATTGCTGTAACATTTTCTGAACTAAATCAGCTATACCTCAGGGAAGAGCCCAGAAAATAGGCATGCAGCAATAAATATTTAACTGTGCAGAAATATTTCATAATCCAGTCTTGCAGAGGAGACTATGTCACAGTACTGTGCAATAATTACTGCATAATGGATGCGGAAGATTAGACAGTTCTGAACATCGCTACAAATAATACAAACTATACAAAACTAACACGTTAAGCCCACTTAAAAACTCTAAGGAAAAATACTGTAAAATATATCACTAAAATGCAACATGTTTAACTTGTATTACACAATCCTAGCCTATCAAGTAATTCATTTAGCAAAACAAAGCCATATGGATGTTGCTGCAGCAGCTTTTGTTCAACAACCTATAAATCATACAAAAATCAGCAATAGGATAGAGATCTGATTGAGCTAAACAACAATGGTGGTGTGAAATATATTCCACTTCCAGATGTATTTCACACAAGCAGTAGCCACAGTAAAGTAAGTTAATTTGCTTCATATAAAGCACTTTAATTCTGCAAACCCAGAGCAATGACCACTTGACAGCATTTACATTATAAACAATATTGCCCAGACTGTTCATGTCTTTTGCCTTAGTACTGATCATCAAAGCAAGCCGAATCTTCCAATTTGTTGGTTAAACTTCCTAGAATAAGTACCAAGTAAGAGAAAAATCACTTGAATACTAACTTCCTACCCTCCAGGATATGTTACCACACAATATCGGAAATATCAGAACAATATAAAATTAAAAAAATAAATAAATAAAGATCTTCACTGTTCTCAAAACATTTGTTTGTGGTGGTTACAGAGGTAACATGATTCTGCTTTTACTCTCATATAGTCTGCCCTTATATTAATAGCTCAGTCCATTGCTAGTTATACTGTAATTATCTAACTTGCCTAGATTAGCTGTGCATTGTTCTGCTATCCAAATTCTTCTTTGGATTTTGCCCAATATGTCCTTGTATCTCCTAACCACAGCAATACAGGGTACACACACATATGCATAACCTTGGCATAGTGACTACAAATCAACCAGTGACTATATGTGCTGTTAGTTATCATTCATTTTTATGACATTGTCAGCTGTTTTGTCTTTCAATGTTTTATTTTCTCATAACATCAATACAATATGATCAACTACCATGGCAAGTCTTTTTTTAATGTATTTTTATGGTAAACTAAGAATGCTAAACACAGGAAGTTATGATGAAGTCTGTGATCATAACCAGGTTATTATATATTTGATACATGGATGTCAAGAAATTCAAATTGTGAGCAAAGACTGAGTTACATCTTGGCATCTATGTTAAGGACACATAATAAAAGGTTACGATCAGTGACCTGATCAAAATTCTTTGTAGTGCATAGAGCTTAATCTGCACCATGTACTACCATTTACAGGAATAAAAGTTGAAAGAAAAAGAAAATGTAGGCTACCTCTCAACTGTACAGATATTTGCAGAATGTCCATATTTTTGCCTCATATTTTTAGTCTGTCCCTCATAATATTTGTGGTTTTCTGGCAAATCACTGAGGAATGAAGTAACTAAATAATGAAATTAATTTGCGTTGCAGACTTTATATAATTCGGAAAATGCATGTTAATACAATATCTGTCATTCTAGCAACTTTTTAAATTTTATAAGAGCAATATTTAAAATCTGTCCCTATTTTTGAGCCTTTGTCCCCCCCCCCCCAAATTTTAGGCTGTGTCCAGAATTTCTTGCACTAAGAGGGATTTCTTGCACTAAGAGGTTGAGAGGTATGCGTAAATGTGCACAGTTTTGCCATCTTTGAAAGATCATAAAGCCTTTTGTGAATGATGTCAGGCAGACATTAACATACATGTCAATGTCTTTACTTAAGATTTTTGTACAAATCTAAAAATAATGATGTAACAAAAGATCAAAATCATCTGGGATTCACTTGAATATTAATAGAAGAGCAAGTTTTGCTTCAACATGAATTTTCAGAACAGTAAGAATTATTTAACTCTAATGCCTGGTATTATTGACTGACTTTAGTCCCAAGTGATTTACCAGAAAATCAAATATTTTATCAAGGACAGGGCAAAAATATTCTGCCAAATCAGGGCAACTGAGGTGTATGGCAGACAGAAACAGAAAGTGCTCCTCTGTCGCATCAATGGTTTTAAAATTTGTTAGACACTTCTCTTTGCCACATTTTCACAGAGTGACATTTTAACAGCTTCTAAAAGATGTTTTATTTTCTGCCACTCTTCTTTGCTGACTGGGACTGTCTACTTTTAGTCCTTAACAGGTGACCTGAACTTTAAAGTGTTTGCATGTCCATAACATGTTTTTTGTTAACCTCCCCAAGCCCTGTTAAAGGAAATCTAATACTAGGGAACAAGCATATCTTTTTCTCTATTTCGGAGAGTACTCATTGTACTCGATCCAGGGGCCGCGGTGGTGCAGCAGTTAGCATTGTCACCTCACAACAAGAGGTTCTCCCATTCAATTTTCAGCTGAAGCACCTTCTGTGTGGAGTCTGCATGTCCTCCCTGCGGTCGAGTGATGTTTAAAGACATGCAGGTAGGTGTGTGCGTGAATGGGTGTGCCTTCTTTGAAGGTTGAGCATCGGGCTGGCAACTCAGCACCATAAAAATCCACTGCCAATCATTAATGGACTGGAGTTCCACTGTGGTGACCCCTAACCGGGAAAAGCTGAAAGAAGAACTCATTGTGCTCTATGCAGTACAATAACAAAATGGTACTATATTCCATCTTTAAGGCCTGTTTAGCTTAAATTATGTATGTGTGTTATTTTACTTAATCAACTAATTGTATGACATCCCCATAATCAAAAAGCTGTATTCTTAAATATGCTATCACAGACACATGGTTAGTGTAAAACCAACTGGCATGAGTAATCTGTGCACATCTTAGATGTACAACTGTAATAAAATAAAGTAAAATAAAAAATGGCCATACAATATTTTCTCTGTTTTTTACAAGCACACAGTTGCTCTCAGCCTCAATAAGACAACATCTAGCTGTCTGTCAGGAATAATGTCTGTACAGCTCAGAAGTCTGACTGGAATAAAAAATAGCCTCATGGTGCATTTCAAGTTGTGTTTTGCACACACAGTTCTTTACTAGCCCTAACAGTTCATATCTGGTTGCATGCCAGGAATAACTCCTGCAGATCTCAGAAGTCTAACTAAAATAAAGTGAAATGAAATACAATAAAATAATAGTCACACAATGTACTTCATTCTCCATTTTACACAAACATACAATTGCTTGCTTGTCCCCACTGCCCATATCTGGTTACCTACCAGGAATAATTTCTGGACATTTCAGATACGTGACTGTAATAAAATAAAAATAAAATAATTGCCAGAGTCACAATGTATGTAAACTCCATTTTATGAAAACACATAGTTATTTGCCAGTTCCCTACAATCCATATATGGTTGCCTATTAGGAGATATTTGTGCACATCACAAATGTACTGTAATAAAAATAAAAAAGACTATAACAGCTATATAGAGCATTTAAAAATGTTTTATATCAACATATGCCCACCAGTTTCCCCACCCCATAGCTGGTTGCCTGTCAGGAATAATTTGTGCACATCTCAGATATCTGTCTGTAATAAAATACTTGATATGACCACATTAGAACAGATATTTGTAGTAATCGGCCTACACCTTCCAGAGGATTCAGAATTGTCACATCTTCAATTGTTTGTTATGTGTGTGCGATGAGCTCTGTAGCTCATTACAAATATATGTGGCCAGACAGGGGTGCATGAGGGGAGCTCCTCATCAAAGCTGCAACAGGGATCCACGAGAAAATCACGTTTGACCAAGTTGCAGCAGCAGAGAAGGACATGCAGTGGTAGAACGTAACCACTGAGCATGAGCCTCTGGGGCACTCAGTGGGAATCCGTGAACACATTTGGCAAAAATGCTTGTGTGCTGATCTATTTTATAACCCAAAGATACATATATGCAGGGGGTATACTCATGGAAGGTAGTAAGGTACATATACATAAGGTGGGAGGGTATAGGAGGTAGTATGGCCACGGAAACAAATATATGACACAGACAAGACTGCAGAGGGAAGTAGTGACACAATTAGGGATGTAGAAAAGAATGGAGAAGAAGGTATCTCACACACACACACACACACACACACACACACACACACACACACACACACACACACACATATCAGTCTCAAGAAATTGAAGATAAAAAAGTTAAAAAAATACATGATGGGTGGAAAACATAAAAGTAAAAAGATATAACAACCAAAAGCATTTATGACATAAGCAGAGTTTGATCACTTCACCTGTACTGTCATGCAAATATATATATATATATATATATATATATATATATATATATATATATACAGAGCATCTAAAATGTTTACACACCCCTGTTAGTTTTTGTGATATAAAAAATGAGAACACAATAAGTCATTTCAAAACTTGTTTCACCTTTAATGTGACCTATAATCTGTACAATTCAATTCAAAAACAAACAAATATGTTAGGGGAAAAATATAAAAAATAAAAAATGTACAATAAGCTGGTTGCATAAGTGTGCACACCCTTAAACTAATACTGTGTTGAAGCACCTTTTGATTTAATTACATTATATATATATATATATATATATATATATATATATATATATATATATATATATATATATATATATATACTGAAAAAGTTAGTCATACAGTCCTAGGGAGACTTGAATCTACAGCCCTTTTCATTTACATTTGACTAAGCACTTAATTTAAATGTTGGGCTATGGAAGTAATCACACTAAAAGTGTCAGTGAAGCACATAGCTGTTGGTTATTACATACTTGCAGAATGACAGAATAAAAGATACACAAAGCATTCACCCCTGAGGGGACTGGAACCATCAACCATCTTCACTGCTGTTGTCAAGCACTTCATTTATATACTGAGCTAAGGAAGCAGTTACACTAAAGGGAAGACCTTTTCCCTTTTATGTATTTGCACACTGACTCTCAGTGATGCTCATCTCATTTGTGTGGCTGAAGGCAGCTGAGGCCAATACATGTTCTAGATGAGAGTGACTGTACTTAATTGTTGCTGCATGATGACCAGTGCCAGTTCTCGTTGGTTGTACATGGACATCAAAGGTTCTTTTCACAACCCATCACATGCAGTATGAAAACAAAAGATAAGTGATGTGTATTTATGAGTTCACTTCTAAATCTTGAAAGATCAAAATACTGAAAACTCAAAATACTGAATCTCATAATACTGAAAACACACAGGATGCCAACACTTACTATATTCCAGCACAAGTACATGCAGAAACATATTACCCTTCAACTATAAGCAGGGGGGAAGCCCCCCTGCACCCCCCCACACTGCCTGCTACTTAAATATATCGGCTCCGAGATTTTACTTCACTACACTAAGTGCAATCTCAGAGTTGATATATTTAAGTACCAGGGGGTGTCGGGGCGCAGCCCTACACATGGGGGTTGCAGGATGGCTTGCCCCCCTGCTTATACTTGGAGAAGAGTAATATGGTTTGTCTTTTATTTGTTTCTGTATGTACTTGTGCTGGAATATAGTAAGTGTTGGTATCCTGTGTGTTTTCAGTATTATGAGATTCAGTATTTTGAGTTTTCGGTATTTTGAACTTTCAAGATTTTAGTCTCAGGATTTTGGGTTTCAGGATTTAGAAGTGAACCCGTATTTATCTATTTTTGACCATGTTAAAGTTTAGAAATAGGAATATAGGAAATAAATAAAAAAGGAAACGGAGCAGAGGATAGAAGAGATGGTGAGCAACTGAAGAATGAGCAGTATGGAGGTGGGGAAGGAAGGAAGGAAGGGAGTATTTTTGTTTTGTGGGTCATATGCCCATTTTATATTTATGAAGAGAAGGTAAGTCGGGGAAGGAAGGAAGGAAGTTAAGTAATAAGGAGGTAAGTTTGTTAGAATAGGTAACAGAGAAAGACAAACATGACTGACAGGGTATATAGTAACACAGTGAGGGAGGTGAAACACAATGGTGAAGGAGACAGAAAGAGGCAAGACAGTGATGATGAGGAGCGGTTTGAAAAACCAACATTGGTGGATATGGACACAAAAGATAGGGGAACAGCAGGTTGCAGGGCAGGGTGTGCTACTTACTGCTGCAGGTTTTGCCAGCTAAGACCCAGTGGTTGACTACTCAGTACCCTGGGTACTGTTACCAATGGGATGCCAGTTACAGTGGTGACAGTCTTGGCTAAACTAGTCCAAGTTTCAGTCTTATAATGAGTCTCTTTATAGCCCCCCTGCATAAGTCTTCAGCTGTGATTCTTATGGAGGAGGTAAGGAAATATCTTTGTCCTCTCCTTGCATCACCACTGCACTCTAAAAAGAGCACTACCATCTCCTTCTCCAGACATGATGTCTCACATTAACAAATCTCAGGGAAGAATGGCAGGGAACTGTCACTGAAATCAGGTCTCACATGGCCCATTTACTATGCAATGGCAGGCATCAACAGACACCTTATTTGCAAAATGCAGGGCAAACTTGGAAAATATAAGCACTATAGTATAGTTATTATTATATTTCATAATGGCACTTTAAGGTGTAAACGTTAACAGTCCTTAATTCCTGAGTATGCTGTCAAGAAATCAGACACTGCAGTGACTCCATGTACAAGTGTTTAAATATGGAACTGCAGTTTCCCCTGAAAGCATGGCCTGGACCTTGTGTGTGCAGTGCTCTGCAGGGACCTAGATATGCGCCCAGGATTGAGTAGACTTCTAAACTGTGGTTAGCAGGTATGATTGTCATGCAAATTGCACAGTTCAGAAATAATAATGATCTGAGCCCTAATTAGCATGATCATCATGCCTAGCCAGGTTGCGCTACATGATATAAGCATGACAAGAGCCCTAATTAGCATAATCATCATGCCTAGCCAGGTTGCTGTACATGATATAAGCATGACAAGAGCCCTACTTAGCATAATCATCATGCCTAGCCAGGTTGCGCTACATGATATAAGCATGACAAGAGCCCTACTTAGCATAATCATCATGCCTAGCCAGGTTACGCTACATGATATAAGCATGACAAGAGGCACAGATCCTCATTGCACTATGAAAAAAAAACTCTAAAGCTTAGAATTTATTCCTGCATAAGATGAACCTAGAAAAGAAAACTTTCTTCAGCAAAAGTATTTCTGCTTGTAGAAGGTAAGTGCTACTTCTTATAACTCAGTTCATTGGTATTATTGCTGCTTTTAACTGCTTCTCAACCTGTTGACAATAAGGGATGTATGTTTGTCAGCCCTCTTAAAAGTGTTTGCCAAAATGTATTAAGGATGAATTTCAAGGGTACAGCAATTACTGAGCTGCAAGATTGTTAAGGTGGATGGGAGACACACCCATGAACTCACACTCAGCACAGTTCAGTGCCATGTTAGTGTTATATGCACTGCACATATATTAGCAGCCAACATATCTGTAACAATGAAAGGACCTGTCATGTGTCCTTGGTCAGATGTATTTCTGTGATTGTTTCATGGTGGACATTGCTCTATAAACACATGTGCCTGAAATTACTTAGAGTGTGACTACAGATACATAATTGACAGGTACAACAATATCATGCTATATGACAGAGGCGGTATTAGTAGTATTAGTATCTGTAAGGGCCATGCAGGAATAAGGCAATTAATTCCACTGTTTTCAATATCTACAGAGCAAAGCCTAAAACAGGCCAGCAGAAACATAATAATGCTACTGCTAGGATATCAGCATCCACAGTTAAGGCAGGATTCTCTGATGTGCAGAATGAGTTGCTACTTCAGGGCCTCTGTTTCCATAGATGATCAATCCTTAGCCTCTATACAGCCAACTAGTCCTACCATAGCCATGGCTGGGAAGAAACTGTAACCAATGAGAATGCAGTTGGTGGGCAAGACCACTGTTATGAAATGATGCACTGCATGGCCACCAATATGATATGGGATGCCCCACAAAGGGAGCTCCTGGTACAAGAACATAAGGTAATAGGTATGGGGTTGTTAAGTGTACTACTACTTCTCATGCAAATAGAGGAGTTTCTGGCCTCTCTCAAAGTGAGTGGCACCTGTACAGAGCTCCACAGTGCAGTGCTGGATGTTGAGGCAGAGCTGGACAGACCCCAGAGACAATCCACTTCATATGCTGTGGGCATGTAGACCCATTTCTGTCTAGCCATGTCTGCAAGTCCTCTATACTCCTTAGTCACTGTAAATCTTAAAGTTGGATGACTTACAGTATGCAGGTACATTACGGACATCCATCTGCACAAGGTAACCATATAAAGTACTACTTTTTAGCATGTTTATATTTGTAAAACTCTCTGTTGCATGTATAGTTATGGTTCTGAGTCATACTTCCACTGGATATTTTGTTGGTTGTTATATTGACAAGTGATTCTTCATCTGGCATCAGCACTGTGGAACTGCCCTTGTTTGATGCTGGAGAGGATCTGTAACCTCAGATGATGATGGTGGCGGGGATAAGCTGGATCAGTCAGTGAGTGCAGAGTATGTGCTGGATACAGGAAATGTGACCACTGCATCCCCGATCCAGAAACACAGGCTATTCAGACATCACAGAGAGGACAGGTTGATGGGAAAACCATTGTTCACAGATGTGTGCTGGCCCACCTCCTAGAAAACAGATGTCTGGATCTGCCCTTAGCACTCATGGGCAGGGAAATCCACACAGGGGATTGACAATGGCACTCATTGGAGACATGCTTATCACCCTCCCCCTGAGGTTGTTGTATCAGTGCCTGCAACCCGGTATATGTCCAAGGCCTTCATGGAAGCTTTGGCGAGTACTACTACAACCATGGTAGAGATAGTGAGGGTGATCCAAGGTGTGCTTGCTGACCTTAGATCAGTTTTCTATGTTGTGTTTGTTCTTTATTTGAAGTTAAAGCTATTAATTTAGGGCATTTTATAGTCTGCAGTACTTTTCAAGTGTTTTCTGTGCTGGGCCTAGCTGTGTGGAGTGGACCCTTATTTTATTGCATTTTTCTTGCTGTCTTCTGAATTTAATTTTCACTTACCCACCCTTTTCATGTCATGCTTTTAAACTTGGAGGCTTTCGAGCAGCCCACACCTACTGTATATCTGGTCTTGGAAACTCGTCCTAGTCCCATCTTCTGTATATCTGGCCTTAGAAGCTCCTCCCAGTCTTATCTCCTCTGCTCATCTTACTGGTTACTGACAGAAGAAACTGGGAAGGTCCTCCCCTTAGGCTGCTAGTGTATTTTGAAATTGCCTTTGAATCACTTTGCAGTTACTTGCAGCTAGTCATTGGATTTGTTTCTGATACCTTTTCACTTTTGGCTAACTGAGTGTGTTTTTACATTAAGGTTCAAAGGTTCATAGGTTAGTACTAGGCTAACTGCCGTTGTGGGCCACTTTAAGACTAGCCAATTACTCCATGTGAGAATCAAACACTACACCTTGTGTTTGTAAGGTAAACACCTTAACCATTATGCCAACATCCCTAAACAAATAGGTTCATAGACTACTTGCCCTTACAGGCCATTTTAAGCCTTGCCAATTATCCCATTTGAGAATCAAACCCTATACCTTGTATATGTAAGGTAAACACCTTAGCCATTATACCAACCCCTGACAGGACTGCAATTCTAGTGGCAGTAGAAAGGCAGCCTGGTCTGTCCAGGTTCTAAAACACACAAGGGGCCCTAAAGTAACATTTACTTGTTGTAGTTAGTTGGTGCCTTTTCACATTTGGATAACCCAAGTGTGTTTTTACATTAAGAAGACTAAGACTGCTATTCTAGTAGCAGGAGTAGGGTAGCCTGAGATGTCTGAGTTGGGAAACAAAAAGGGAGGCTTAAAGTGAGATTGTTTCATCAGCTAGAGGTCTTTTTAGGGACTTAGTTATTTTGTGTTGATCATCCATCATGTGGTAGAAGATATTTAACTGGTCTCTTTGAGTATGGAAACACTTCAGGGAGTGTAAACATTTATTGGCCAGAGGGCATGGGAGTTAGTTTTCAACTTTTTCTGTTTGCTATAAATTCAGCACATTTGCTTGGAGCTCTTTACTGTGTAGTGGTGGTTAGCAGCACCCTGTATAGTAGCAAACTTATAAAGCTAGTACTTAGGACTTTAACTTGTAACACAGGAAGGATTTGCAAAGAGCTAAGCTTAGAGCAGTTAGTGCATCAGACAGCATTAATATCAGATCATAGCACTAACATCTAGCCTTAATCCTAGACACCACTCAGGTGACCCCTGCAATACCAAGTCCCTAAATCGTAATAGCCCAACCCTAACACAGGTCCTGAGAATAAGAATTTGCCGTTTCCTAATTTTTTTTCTGTGGCCAGCATAGTAGATATAAGCATCTTGAGACAAAGTAACAATTGTCTCATGTACTCAGACAGCCTTTTAATCCTTAAAGAAACTAACACAGTATGGGAGAGATGTACATACATACATAACTTCCTTGGAGGCAAAAATCTTGCTTACAAACAAAATTGTCAAGAACACACACGGCATCCTTCACACATACCGCTCACCACACATATAAACCTTCTTATGCTGAGGCACTTAAAAGAAACTTTTCAAACCTCAAAGACCTCTTAAACCATCAAATGGCAACACCTATACTCAGCAATCACTGAAGCACACACCAAAAGCAACACTTAGCACCACACATAAGCCTTCACTCAGTGATCCCCCAAGAACAAAGCCCATAAGGCTACCAAACACTTTATGTAGTACTCTTGTCATAGGGGATTCTGTTGTAAGACACACAGGTGCCCCTCTCACCAGGCTAGACAAGGAGAAGATAACTGTTAGTTGCCCATCTGGAGCAAGAATCCATGATATCACAGATGCACTCAAGTCACTGCACCACAGGCACCAATATGATTCTATCTTTGTCCATGTGGGTGTAGATGACCTGAGGCATACCTCACTACACAATATGAAAAGAGACATTATCAATCTCTTTGAAAATTTGTCACAACAGGTATGTGCCTTGCATTGAGCAGCATTCTACCTTCACCATGGATGATGCCACAGTATGAACAGAAAATGCTTGATTTTAATAATTGGCTTTCTGGTATCACTCCAGGGGAATCAACTATCTATCAGCATGGGAATATATGGTCACCATACCACATTGCTTTGCCAAGGATGATCTGCACCTGTCCCTGTGGGCTTTCAGATGTTGTCTAAAACTATATCCACTCAGCCTTTTTTAGGCAGTGACAAAATGACAAAAACTACCAACATATCAAAAAAAAAATCAAAGCAACCTTAAGGTATTACTGCTCAGTGCTAGTATCCTAAACAAGAAACTCCACACCCCTACAAGCTCTCCTCACTCTGGAGAATGTATACATCTGTGCTGTTATCAAGACATGGTTTAAAGCTGCAGGAAATATTCTGGCAGTGCAAGGCTACAGTGACTTCCACAGACAGTGGCTACAGGTGGAGGTGCCTCAGTCTATGTTAGCAATAAATACATCTCCAGGTTAGTTAAACAGAATGATATCCTGGAATTCATCAATGCTCAAGTCTTCATAGACAAAGTTCCTTACCATGTCTTGGCCAGCTATAGGTCACCCTCTATGACCCATGTAGCTCACAACTCTTACCAGACCTACTAGATGCACTCACCATCCAACCAAATACCCTATTCATGGGAGACTTTAATCATCCTCTATAGACTGGGAAATGTACACTACCTCTAACTCATAGGTACATTTTTTGGACTTTATTAATACCAACAATTTGGACCAGATAGTGCACACTCCAACCAGGGATCAAATTTATTGGACTTATTACTCGCCAACAAGGGAGATCATTACACTCCCCTGTGGCATGCCATCATTAGTGAAGTCAGACCACAAAGCTGTCTCCCTCAAAATAAAAAAATCAACACAGAAAAACCAAATAACCTGCAACAGATAGGAACTACTTTAAAGCAAACTACATCCTATTGAGGGACAGTTTATCAAAATTCACAGCTCCTCCAAACCCTGAAGACACAGCTACATATGCAGAATTATTTACAGAAACCCTGTACAAACATGTAAATGGATGCACTGAGGCTACCCTACCTACCACAAGTAAGCCCAGATCTAACACCAAAAACAAACTCCACTGGTGGAATTCATACCTTAACAGGGTATATAACAAAAGGAAAAAAAATCATGCCCAAAATCAGAAAGAGCAACTCTCATAGAGACAGCAGCTCTCTGATTCAAATAAGCAATAAACTAAGAGATCTAATAAAGTCCAACAAGGCCACATATGAGGTCAGGATAGTCTTCCAGGCTAAGGACAATCACAAGACCTTCTTCAGCTATGTCAGGAATCTTAAAGGTAACATGCAGCAGAACTGGTGGTAAATGGCACAACCTTTATTGACCACAATGATGCAACTGATCTACTGGCTGATAAATTTTGCTCTAACAACAATGAATCACTGCATCAGTAAGCCTCTTCATATTTCTTTATAATGGGGACCATTAGCACATACCATTCAGTTGGTTCAGTTATGCTTGAGTTTTGATTTCTTTTGAGCTTTGCTTCTACTTTAAACAGCAAAAAAATGCCAGTCTTATGCTTGTGGTCAAAGCATATGGTACAGATTATGGCTTCAATTTGAACTTTACTGATTCACAGTTTAGCAGACTAAGTTCAACAAGCACATGCATACTGACTTCCTGGCAGCCAAACTCCACTTCACATGCAACAAGCCTGAGGAGGATATTTTTAATGTAGGGACTACGCAGTACATAAACCCAAGTCTCAGACTTGTTCCCCTTCCTCTCATAAATCAATTACTAGAACCAATGCTTTGTTGTCAGTCTGGAGATGAAATCTTATTGTCTGTAGTATATATATGCAGGGCTATGGATTTCTGTCTTTGCTTCATGAAATTGTGGAAGTTTTGAGATATTTCTTTAGGTAGCACATGATATTACAATAACATTGTTCCCTGTATCAGTCTTGAAACTCACTTAAGTTCTGTGACTAGGGAGTTTAACTAGCCATGTCACAGTTTGTTTTAGGCATAGTAATTATTGAGTCCAGAAAATAACTGAACATTATTTTCAGTTTTATTTTCATAAGATACTTCTTTAATTAACTTTGTCTTACAAATGACAACTAAAATGCCCCAGCCTTATCCACGTTTTTCACTTCTGCCTTGTGCTACAAGCTGACTTGGCATAATGATTACACCTTATCCATGTTTTTCACTTCTGCCTTGTGCTACAAGCTGACTCGGCATAATGATTACACCTTATCCATGTGTTTCACTTCTGCCTTGTGCTACAAGCTGACTCGACATAATGGCTACACTTTATGCATTTGAAAGCTTACATTAATTCTGCTTCTCCTACCCTCACTTACTCTGATCGGTATCATATTTCTTTTTAAACTTGCTATTTTCTGTGCATTTTACCTCACACACATCATTTGTCATATTTAAGTTAGCATCTTGCTTCTTTACTAATTCTGCCTCACTGGTGATTTGCATTGCTATTTCTAAAGTTTAATTCACTTCACTTTGTAAAATTTGACATCAGCCATCTGATTACAATTATGTCACTAATGAGTTCATCTTTCATTTCATTAAACCCATAATTTTCAGTCAGTTCATACAAGGACCTTGCAAAAAGCTTCAACACATTCACCTTTAGCTTGTACACATCTGTGAATTATTACTTTTTATGTGTAATTTTTCTTTTTGGCACAAACTGTTTATTGAGCTTACTAACTGCTGCGTCACATGTAACACTGTAGCCCTGTGTGAATGAAAAAGAACTGTATATTCCCTCCCCATCTTTGTCCTTGGTGTACAGCAGAGTGGTTAACTGGATTTCCTTTGCCTCTTTTTTCCATTTTGTTGCTACTATAAAGTGTGTGAACCTGTGCCTCAAAACTAGCCAGTCAAATGACTTCTCAGTCACATGGCACTGGTGGGTTAAATCTCATCATATTCAACAAAGATTAATTTTTTATGGTTAAGTGACCCCAAAGCAATAAAATTACAACTCCGTGAGGTAAAATTATTTGTTTTCAGTAAAACACCTTACAATGCAATTAATGGACAGTACTCAATTTAGTGCGATTGTATGATAGGAATGGCATTTTGGGTTTTATTTCTTGAAGAAGCTCTCAGTTCTGATACCATGTTATGATACACACTTCTGTTTACCTAATCATGTCAAATGACATTCAAACACATATATGCTAGCATTTGCAATAAAGATGGTGACTTATTTTCTACAAAATGGCAATACAACAATGTTAACAGTTCACTCATTCAAAAATACACTGACCTCTGGCACTAAACTCAGTGCATTAGGGGATGCAATATGTCTTAAAATGGTAATGATATTAATTTGTCTTAAACAGGCAATGCTATAATATGTATTCATAGATTTACAGATTCAGAGATGCCACTGAATCCTATTACCATTCACACCTAGCTAGTACCTTCCTCTGGGCTACACCTCCTTTTTCTAGGTAGGCCATACCAGTCAATCCCATTGTAAATTTGTAGATACCTATCTAGTTATCTAGTTCATCTTTAAAAGAGGATAGTGAGTTCTGCTGCTTAACATGCAAGAGAAGTTTATTCCAGAGCTTTGTGAGATGCTGGGTTATATACCTATCTCTCCGCCATGTTTTATTTATCTAATTTTGAAAATTTAGGTCCCTGGATCTAGTATTAATCAAGATATTGGATCTGCAGCAAAAACAGAAGGTCTGTGACTATCTGATCTGTAATGGCATGGTAAGCAAGACAGACCTTCCCCTAAAAGTCTCCAGTGCATTGAATAAAGGGATAGGGCTTCCAGCCTCTGTTAGTAGCTGAGGGACATTAAGCCTGTGATCTTTTTGCCTAGGAGCCTTTGTAGTCTTTCTGTTTGTTATGCATAGTGAGGTACATCCTAAAGGGGGCATTGTGCTCAATAATTCACCTGATCAATTAATTATGGTATTGTTATTCACAGTAAATGCAGGCCCACGGCAGCTCTGCAACCCTTATCATCACAGCTAGTCCACATACATCACAGACATATATCTCACCATGTTTTGTTGCTGCCACAGTATGTATTAGTTATCTTTTACCAAGGCCATCATTTCAGGAAATTTCATTTCTCTTCATTTTGCAATAGGCTTTCTTGTTTTGCTCTGTCCCTCTGTCTCTGTTTCTTTTTTTCTCCTTTCTGGCTGCTGGGAATTTGAGTTGGTTTTACTCTCTGTTATTAAATTATTTGCCACTATGCTGCTAATTATATGATTTTTTGAGGGTGTAAATTCAGTTGTTGACATTTACGTTCTCCCTTGGCATGTTTAAACGTGTCCTAATAACAATTATTTTTTTCTTAGGATCTTGCTTCTTATCATGAACTAATGAAACTCATCAGATCATGCAGTTGTATATCCATCCAAATATATTCCCTGACTCCAATGAAGTTAATACTATGGGCTTTGTTATAAGGGTTTAACAATTTGTTGAAACCCTAGATAAATTGTTACAGAGTGCCCTAGTGGGCAGGCATTACCTCTAAGAATGTTTTTGCTTTTCCTCTATACCCTGACACTTTATATGCACATAATTTCACCACCCATTTCTGCCCCAAATTCTACCCACTTAACAATGAAGTTTCCCATCACAAATGGTTTTCTTCAACTTAAGGTCCCAGAGCTGCAATGATGTGGGTATTATCCATGAAGGCTACAAACATCTACTTTAATCTCTCTCTCTCTATCTCTCTCATTCTTTTCCCTCTGTATGGCAACCAGTCTGTAACTGGGCAGAATATATATTATCAGGAGAAGCAGTTGCAGGGATGAAGCTGTATTTCTGTGGTAGAAGTTGCCCTTATTGCAGGCAAACTTTGGGACATTTTAGAACAGTTATGATCTGTGTGATCCATGGAATGCTGTGCAATCCTACTAGCTCTGCAAGGAGAAGAGAAACTGTCTCAGCTCCAGAAGTTGTCTGCATGTGGCAAACATCATCCTTTCAAACTATTTCCATGAAGACTGTTGTTTCCTGTTGGTCCCTTTCCATAATCATTCAGTCTTCAGTGACTGTGTCTTTTCATCATTGGATAAGGACTGTGCAAGTCATTTGTTCAAATGAAGAGTGGGTGCATCTGCCACCTTATGCAGGTACTGAGTGGGTGCACCTGCCACCTTATGCAGGTACTGAGTGGATGCACCTGCCATATTATGCAGGTACTGCATCTTATATATTTACAACTATCTTTTAGTGGGACTGTTATTTTATTCGCAAAGATTTAATACAGTTGGCTATAAAAGTGGTTGAACTACACCTTTGCAGGGGTTTGGGAATGGCATAATGCTTGAGATGTTAATCTCACAGACACAAGGTACAAGGTTTAATTCTCAGCTTTAAGGGAAATTGGCTAGACCTAAAATGGCCTGCAAGGCAGCTAGTATAGTACTTAGCTATGAACATACCTGCCTGCAGAATCCTACAGTATCAAATGTATTGCCTACTGATGACTCTCTTTCTCTATCCCTGCCACATTCAGTAAAAGCAAAAAAGTACAGCAACATTCAACCGTTTATTAAAATAACAATAATCCAGCAAAGCTATAGCACTGAGGAAGGGGAAACCCGAAAGCTTTGCTAGATTATTGTTATTTTAATAAAAGGTTGAACGTTACTGTGTTTTTTTTTTCTTTTTTGGTGTTGAGTTTTATATAAGCACAGCTTACAGCAGTGGTATCTCTTGTTTTTGCTGTGACATTCAGTAACAGCACCAGATATCATAAAGATTACTGTATATCTTCCCCACCAAGGTAGGTAAGGTACCTCTTCACTGAGCTCCCTTCTCTGCTAACTGATCCACAAATGTCCATGCTGCTATACCAACCCAAGCCAAACTAGAGCATAAATGGATATCTAATCTCTATGCAATCGATACAATAGATTCTTGTGTTTATTTTTAGTTTACTTATCCAGCACTTACAATGGCCACTTTTATAAAAGCTCTTGTTTTCCTTAGAAGCTTCCTGTCTTTTAAATATAAAATAAAAAGTTGTCACGCTGTACTGATCCACTGACAGAAAACAATGGAACCCAGAGGTGATGTGACTATTTTTATTTGGCAAACATAAATATTACAGAATAATCTATCCAAGCTTTCACATTAGGTGAGTCCTACATCATGAGCGAGTATGTTATTGATGTTGAATGCAGTGCTTTAATACTCCTTCCTGCACAGTAAGGGAGCATAAATATATTCTTTCTCTCCTACTGACTAAGAGATGTTTTATCAATGAGTTTTCAGTGTCAAATACTGGCTTACAGTTTAGTGGTGGCATTGAATTAGGGTGCAATGGTATGATAAGATGGTAGCTTATGGTGGATGGAGTAAGAAGTGGTTTGAGAAACAGTTCATCATGCACAGTGAACAACAATATTCATTAGTATAAATATGGTAAAAGCAGCACACAGGTTACGGAACGAAACAAAGCTGTTTGTATCCAGTATCTCAATATAAAACAGATATTGCGTAGACTCAGATGTCAGCAGCAAACTTTTATTACATAAAATCGGCAAGAGCTTTCACCCTTATGGGCTTCATCAGACCTTGTCTTGTCTTGCTTTTACCATATTTATACTACTGACGAAGGTAAATGGAACGTTTGCTGACTTGGAGTGTAGTTGTTTTATTTTTATTAACAATATTCATTCATTCATTCATTAATTCTGACACCTGGAACAGATAAGTAACAGGCAGTTGTGCAAACATCTCTCCAGCTATCAATATCTGTCTGTCTATGTATCTATCTGTCTTTGTAGAAAGGAACAGTACACTCTATCATTTGCTTTTCACACCCTTCTTTTTGAAGGTTACCCATGAATAACTGATTAGTCTCAATTAAGGAAACCAGCTCCAAATAAAAGCTGTGACATAAGGAATTACTTGTGCAAAGAGAGTTTAGATCTGTATCAGGTGCCAGGATGCACCACATCACACAAACAATCGAGTTCCTGCTCCACAAGTACACACATGACACAGTCATTGGACTACATGAAGAAAAACATGATGGAGCTCTCAGTATATGTGTCTGAGGCTGGTATGAGCCTAGCCTTGAGCAGTATACTACGATTGCCAAGAATGGTGCAACAGTACAATCAAAAGATAATTAACTTCATCAATTCCTGTGTCATTCTAAGGGGGTACATTTTATATCAACCCGGGAAGTGATGATGGACAGTCCAAACTGTTTGCTAGGGATAACTTGCACCTCTCCCTCAAGACTTCTTTATATTGGCTAAAACCTTGTCATCAACCATTATGCCTTTATAAGGCAAAGTCAGTTTTCTAAAACTTCCAACATGACTAAACAGAATCAGAGCAACATTTAGGTATTGCTTCCCATTGATACAAGCCTAAAAAGCATCCACACCCTACAAGCATTACTTACCCTGGAACATTTAGATCTATGCATTTCATAGATACCTGCTTTAAGACCAGTAGAACCACTCCATCAGTAGAGGGCTTCAATGTCTATCACTTCCACAGACCCACTGCATTAGATGTAGGCACTAACGGTGGAGATGCCTTCTGTATTCTTAAAAAGTCTCACCTGTAGATTCATTAGACAAAATAATGACTTGGAACTCATCTACTGTCAAGTTACTATCAACAAAACCCATTATCACATCTTAGCTAAATACAGGACCCCTCCATGCCTCCCTTGGCCCACAACTCCTACCTAACCAGTATGGAGTACCTATATGTTAAGCCAAACACCATTCTCCTAGGTGACTTCAACTATCCCACTATCAAATGGGAGACTTGTACATCCTCAAATATGTGTACCCAGAGATTTTTGGATTTCTTAAAAATAAACACCCTGGACCAGTTAGTCAACACCCCAAACAGAGAGATAAAATCTTGGACTTGGTCCATACCAATATGAGACAGCTCTGATCCCTGCCTTTTGTAACCTCCTCCATGGTGAAATCATACCACAAGTCAGTCACATTCACCTTAAGAG
The DNA here is from genome assembly GCF_019279795.1 of Protopterus annectens. Classification (NCBI taxonomy): domain Eukaryota; kingdom Metazoa; phylum Chordata; order Ceratodontiformes; family Protopteridae; genus Protopterus; species Protopterus annectens. The sequence continues at coordinate 1,426,928,043 of NC_056725.1, forward strand.
TAAAGCCAGTAGCATCCTACAATACCTCAGTGTTCAGACACTATGGGAAGGATAGTCTACTAAACCTGAGTGATGACCTGACGAAATTCAAAAGCCCCCCTACCACCTTGATGACCCCAAATGTGATTACTTGACTAATGACCCTAGGAGTCTTTCAAAGCTTCCACATGCTTCCCAAAAATCAAACCTTGTACCTTACGCCTGAGCAGTAAACACCTTAACCATTATGCCAACCCTGTCTTAAAAATTAGGCTATAGGTCTGCAGACTTTTACAAGGCAAGCCAATAGCCAGAAATCAGAATTAAACACCATACCTTTCATCTGTGAGATAAAGACCTTAACCATTATGCTAACCCCACCCTAAAGTAAAATTTTATTAGTGCCTGGTGACCCATATATGTATGAGAAAACACACACACACACACACACACACACACACACACACACACACACACACACACACACACACACACACACACACACACACACACACACACACACTCAAAGGTGATTACTAGGCTAATGCCCAGCACTGTGCAAAGCTAATATTAAATGATAGCAAATACTCAGACCCAGAGGACATAGCCAGTCACCTAGTGGACAAATTCTGCTCCAACTTTATTCCCCCCTCCCTCCAATATTCTCTGATCAAATGTCCATATCTACCTCTTCTCCTCAAATCTTCCAAGGACAAGATATCAAGGCACTATCTAAGGTCAAGAACACTACATCTTTGAGGCCAGATAACATACCATGTTGCCATCACAAAGCCTCTTTAGACACCAGTGTTGAATAGCCTCTAGTGTCCCCAGTCCACCAGGCTAGGGGAACTTCTCCAATCCCAATTCACCATTCTCCTCTTCTGATCCTGGGGGCTTCGAAATCTCGGGACCAGGACACATGTGGTCAAATCCCGATGATGTTGAGTATTCCCTTTTTCTTGACCCCATCAGGGTCCCTGGCCTGCTCTGTTCCTTCATCCTCGGACCAGAGTGGGCCCTGTGCTGGGGTGGTTGTCACAGGCTCCACTGGGACTGGGTCAGGTCCATTTTTTTCAGACCAAATTCTTCCCCTGTGTGCCTCGGCCCTCGATAGCTCTGGACTGGTATCATCTGGGAGTCATGGTGCTGTATCTGGCCTCATTCCTCCTTTCCAGGGGACGTCGCCCTCCGAGATTGGGGACACGACCGCTTCCAGACCCTCAGCCTTCCGGGTGGTAGAGATGACCTTGACCCCTAGCAGTGCAGTTTTAGGATACAACTCAGGAAATGAGATTACATCTTATAGCACACTACCTACCAGGAGAAAACAATCTGGCAGACCACCTGAGCAGAACAGTATGAGACCTACATGAGTATATATTGAACAGAAACATTTTCAAATCACTTGAGGGAATGTACCAGAAGTGACCTTTTTACCTTCTAAGAAAACAGATGGCTGAAGAAATATTGCACAAGTCCCAAAGGGCAAGACCTGGAGAAAGGGCACCACCTTCCGCAGCGCAGGTCTGTCTTAATATGCTTTCCCTCTTATACTTCTTATCCCAAGGTTTCTGATCAAAGTCAGGATGAAGGGGTGAAGGTGACCCTAATTGCACACTTTTGGCCAAGGCATCATTTGTTCCCACTGCTACACAGCATGAATATTGTCAGGAGCCAAGGCTGCTTCTTCCTATAGGTGAATAATTTGTCATAGAACAGGACAACCACCATTCACTCCAGCTTGAGCACCTTGAGGCTAACACCATGGAAGATCTGATCCTTATACCTCAAGGAAAGTCTTTACAAAGGGACATCTTAGCCATTCTAAAAGAGGCTAGAAAAATCAGCACAAGGAAGTCTCTCAAAATCAAATATATTCTCTATATGGTGCCAGACATAGGACCAAATCATTTGCTAGTACAGCTACCCTTGGAATTTTCTTGCTTGGCTGAACTTTTTTTTTTTCCAAAAGACCTTTCTTATTCATCAAGTCAAGAGTCATGCCTCTGCAATATCTATCTGCCTTCACATGCAGCCTCTTTTCTCCAAGCTACTGACTAAAAGAAGTGCATGAACTGTTTCTTAGTTGGTTCATTCATCTTCCCACATTCTTTCCCAATCCCCAAAACAGAGGGAAAGGATTTTACAATCTCTGGACATTCACAGACAGCTCAAATTTTACCTGGACAAAAACAAATCCTTCAGAAAGACTTGGGGGGTTTGGAGAGTGTGGACTCCTGTCCTGGTTAGGGGGGAAAAATGAGAAAATGGCACTGACTGATGACCCTTGTACCCAGATGTCAGAGGAAAGGGTGTTGTCTGGCCTGTTAGGAAAATGTTGTCCTATGGTATTTGGGCCAGCCAAGGGCTATTCAACATTGGTGTCAAAAGAGGCTTTGTGACGGATGAATGGAAGACAGCAACAGTCATTTTCCTGCACAAGGTAGGGTTACAACAAACCTAGGTAATTGCAAATCCATAAGCCTAATCAGGCTCATCTGTAAGTCTATGGAAAGGATCATTCTGGAGTTAATAAACAGGGATATAGGTGACCTACAGACTCTCAACCCAACCCAGCTTGGATTCTGCAAGGGCAGGTTCTATATACTCAACTTGGTTGTCTTCTTTGACAACGTCACTAAGGCAAGGGATGAGGGCAAAGCAGTGCACCTGGTAACCTGGACCATGCAAAGGCACTTAACACCATCCCCAGCTCAGGCATCATAGATAAACTCTCCCACTCTCCCAACTAAATTTTAACTGCTGAGTAACTCACAGGATAACAAACTGTCTCACATATAGAACACAAGAAGTAAGGGTGGGAGGATCTACCTCCGCCAGAATACCTGCCTCTAGTGAAGTACCTCAGTGTTCAGTGCTTGGGTCACTTCTCTTTGGCATTTCAGAGGTCAAATCTATTGTTAAGGAATTTTGGCTGACCAGGCTTTTAGATGACAGCAAACTTGGTACCATCATAAACTCAAAAGTAGAAAACAGCCAGCACTGTACGGAAATTCCAAGACTTTATTAAGTCTTATTCTTGATCCATTTAGTACATATAGGTACATATTAGAAGGCAAAAACCTCCTAAATCTTCACACACAGACCAGTTTTGGCCCAAAAGCCTTTATCAGTGTCATCAAACAACCAATAATGTTCCTTTTTTATAAAAAAACAGTCCCTCTAACCACCAATACAATGTCTCCAATAATTAACCACCTAACTGTTACAAAATCCCAAATAAAAAATGAACATACCTATTAGTAAAGACATATGTATATATAACAATGCATATATTGTGTGTTATACCCACCATGTTAGACAATAATCATATATCTTTAAAGATGTTCATTCAGACCAGGGGGGAATAACCCACCCAATCTAATTATCCATGTTTTTTCTTTTTTATTTAAAAATTCATGCCAGTTAGTTTTATTAAATTTATGACTACCAACATTATCAATGACAGTAAAGTGAAAATTGGCCGTATTGTGAACAAGAGTATGTTTATAAAGTGCATTGGTAACAACTTTATTATATTACTTAGATGTTCCAAAATACGCAGTTTGAGAGATCTGGACGTTTGACCAATGTAAAAAGCGGAGCAATGGCAAACAGCCAAATACACTACCCAATTACTACTACAATTAGCAAACATCTGAATCTCAAAAACACGTTTAGTATTTTTAGTAGTAAACTCCTTTGTTTTGAGAACATATCTACAGAAACTGCAATGTTCACAGGGGAAACATCCAAACAATCTAGTGCCATCCAATGTACATTGTATTTTCACATTGGAAAAGGGATGTTTTTTATAAAAGCTGAGGTGTCCACCTAAAGTGACACCCCTACGAAAGGAAAAGGCACATCTATTATCTAATATTTGACCCAAATATTCATCTGATAACAAAATGTCCCAATGTCGCTGGACTAGATTTGTCAACTGTTTAGTATTCCTACCAAAAGTAGTCGTCAATCTAATTTTAGATCCACTGTTAGACTTGTGGCTCTGCTAGCTGAGCAATTCCTCTGTGGGCATCATACCAACTGTATCACTGGTTTGGATTAAATTTTTAGCCAGATATCTCCATTCAATAATTGTCATAGTTAAATCATCCTTAAATTGAACAAAATCCACTTCTTTACAACAAATGCGTCTAATCCTCATGTACTGGGATTTAGGAATATTTTTAACAATATGTCCTGGATGACAGCTGGATGCAAGTAAAAGGGAGTTAGAGTGAAATGGCTCCCTATGCACTGTTCTAAAGGGTATCATCATCTTGTTTGTTGATCATCACATCGAAAAAGGAAATACATTTCCTATCAAAATGAACTGTAAAGTGGATGCACCATTTATTTTCCTTCAGATATTGCACAAATTCTCCCAAGTATGTAACATCAGATTTCCAAACCTTCCAGTAGTCATCCAGGAACCTTCTCCAAATGTTGATTTCCTCCATGAAAATGTTATGACTTCTGTCATAAATCAGGAAAAGTTCAACATATCCCATGAAAAGATCTGCATATATGGGGGCAAAAGAAGTCCTCATTGCAGTACCCCGCATTTGTAAATAACACTTAGCATTGAAGAAAAAGACATTCTTCATTAGCACATGCTCAGTTAAAGAAAGAAGGAAAGTATTAAAACCTGGACTATATAACCTCAACTCAGTAAGCCAAAAATCCAGTGCCATCAGCCCTGCCCAGTGAGGAATGCTGGTATAAAGCGATGTAACATCCAAAGTGCAAAGCAACCATTCAGCTCCCAATTGTACATCAGTAATAATATTTAAAAATTCTGTAGTATCTTTAATTCTAGCCCTAACAACTTGCAATAAAGGTTTCAGATACTTAGTAAGATATACAGAAATGAGCTCTGTTAATGACCCCCTACCTGAAACAATTAGACGCCCAGGTGGGTTATGAAGATTCTTAAGCACTTTGGGCAACAAATAAAGAAATTGTGCAGCTAGCTCCTTAACCTTAAGATGAAAACATGTTTTCTTATCAATAATGCCCTCGTCAAGGGCCAAATTCAAAATTTCATCGATGTGTGCTTTAAACCGTGGGGTGGGATCAATGGGCATGATCATATAAAATCTCATATCACTAAGTTGTCTATTGGCTTCTGCCTCATACATAATCCAATCCATGACCACTATCGATCCCCCCTTATCAGCCTGTATAATGACCAAATCTTGCTTATTTTTAAGTGTATTTAGCTCCTCCCTCTCCTGCTGATTTAGATTGTTGGAAATCACCCCTTCAGTAAAGCACAAATCGAAATGTAGCTCTTTTAATACACATTTTTGAAAAATTTCAACATGTTTATTCATTGTTGGTATAAAGGATGAAGGATGAAATTTAAAGACAATCTCTTGGGTCCCTTCAATATAATCAGAATCCTTGAAAAATAACTTAAGGTTAAGTAACCAACAAAACAACAACAGATCTTGTGCAAAATCACGTTCAGAAACCATAAAGCCGGGTATAAAATTCAACCCTTTATTCAGTAAACTATATTCAACAGCAGATAAAACCACAGAAGAGATGTTTATGACATTGTTTGTACTTTTTTGGGTTCCAGTAGTTGTAACACTGAACCCACAGATATTGCCAACATTCTGGCTGACAGGTTCAGTGCAAATTTCTCCCCTCCCTTACCTCCAAAAGAAGAAATACTTATCCCAGCTGAATGTAATCTCCCTGTCATCTCAAATGTCCAAGTGCGAACCGCCCTAAACAAAGCTAAAAACACAGCATCAATGGGACCTGACGGTATCCCGGGTTGCGTGTTACGTGAACTCCAAGAGGAGCTAAACCCACACATAAAAATGCTATTTAACCTTAGCTTTACTTCGGGATATGTACCTGAACACTGGCGTACAGCAACAGTGGTCCCACTCCACAAAGGGGGTGCCTCTACAAACCCTGGAAACTACCGCCCCATAAGCTTAACCAGCCTGGTCTGCAAAGCTATGGAAAGAATCATTATGGAACTCATAAACAGAGACGTAGGGGACCTACAGACACTTGACCCCACCCAGTTTGGCTTTGTAAAGGGCAGATCCTGCCTTTTGAACCTGGTTGACTTTTCTGAAACAGTCACTAGAGCCATTGATGAGGGCAAAGCAGTCCATACAGCCTACCTGGACTTGGCTAAGGCCTTTGACACAATACCCCACTCAGGCATCATAGATAAGCTCAAAAGCTTAAACGTAAACCCTTATGTCACTAGATGGGTTGCAAACTGGCTAAAGGACAGAACCCATAAAGTTAAAATCGCTGGAGCAATGTCAGACTCAAAGCCAGTCACAAGTGGTGTCCCACAGGGATCTGTCCTGGGACCCCTCTTGTTCGGCATTTATTTCTCAGATGTTAAAGCAAACATGGGAGGGCTGTGGCTGACAAAGTTCGCAGATGACTGCAAACTAGGTGCCATAGTCGATACACCAGCGGCCACATACATCCTACAAAAGGCCTCACAGAAGCGGACAACTGGTGCCGGAGTCACGGCCTTAAACTAAATGCCAAAAATGTATAGTCATCCCTTTGGGAAAAACAAAGTACCCACAAATTATCACATAGACAGCAACCCACTGAGTACAGAAAAAGTAATCAGAGACCTAGGGACCCAAGTCAACAACGACCTCTCATTTGACACCCACGTTGCCAAAGTGGTTAGAAAAACTTTCTACCTTGCACACCTCATCATGAAGGGATTCACATCCAGATCCAAGGATGTCATTGTACCCCTATACTCCTCCCTCATCAGACCCATGATTGAGTACAATGCCCCATTTGGTATGAACCTCACCCGGCATTTGCAACAGCTGGAGAGACCATAAAAGTACCTCACCAAGAGGATCAAGGGTCTCCAACATATGTCTTATTCTGCCAGACTAAAGAAACTTCAGCTCTATTCAGTAGCATCCCGCCTGCTCAGAGGTGATCTCTGCCTGACGTACAAGGCCAGGTCCAATCAGGATCTGATGGACATGCTCCACCTCAAAAAATCCAAATCCATCAGGACCACGAGAGCTAAAGACTTAAACCTCGGCACAAGTATAAATAGGACATGCTGGAGGGGTAGATTCATAACCTAGAGGCTTCCCATGCTTTGGAACAAGATCCCAGTTCGTATTAGGCAGAGCCCCTCACTGACTCTCTTCAAGAGAAATCTTGATGAGTGGATGGGAGATCGTAAGTTTACCCCAGGGGTCACATCTGTGTCACTGCTAGACAGGGGCATAGTAAACTAATTCTATTATATAAGGCGACCTTCATTGTGTCACTACTAGACAGAGGCACAGTATTCTAAATTTATTCTGTACATTTTTTGTACCATTTCATGGGGTGGCAAAAGCCACATCACTATGGCTAGGCTTACAAATGCCCCAGGGCAGATAGCCTAGTACTATACTATGAAACTATGAAACTATGAAACATCTTCTCCAGTGTAAACTGAAACTGGACCCTACATTTGTGTTTACATCCCCCCGTTTCCTGCTTCCCCTAAAGGGATTTTATCTAAACTCATTTGACTATATATATATATATATATATATATATATATATATATATATATATATATATATATATATATATAATAAGAACAAAGAGAAGCAAGCAAAATCAAATCCCTGAAAAGGGAGCACCTCCATATTTTATGTATCAGAATTGTGGAAAAAAAAGTTGTAAGTATTTGCATGACTGGTTCCAGCTTACTAAGCATTGTTCTGGTGGGGTGTTTCCATTAAATGGAACTTATGATATGACTAAACTGATGACATTGAAATGTATTTTGGAAGAAATGGCAATATTTTATTCTTGGTACACTGAAGCACTTAAAAGGGAAAAGGAGTCAGCATTAAGGGGGTTACAAAATGTTAATAAAAAATTATTGCAACAAGTAAAAGAAGTTAAGAAGGCAGTACAGACAAGTAAAAAGGGATCCCTTTATCCTGTCTTAGCAGGTTTGGAGCAAACTGTGGAAGGCCAAAAGTCAAAAACTTCTGAAGAGGATGATAATCCTCCAGAAGCTACTGCACCCCCACCCCCCATATGCACCGGTGTGGGTACCTCCTGTACAAGATTCTGCTGTTTCTCAGACTTGTCCATTGGACACCCAGTCAGTGTGATACTGTTACATCTCAGACTATCTCCCTGGTTCAATCTTCATCTTCTGAACAGGCATCTGCAGTCAGGGGGTTTCTTCTTCCTATCCTTCTCAAAAACTTCTACTTCTCAAACAGGGGCATTAGCAAGGGTGACTCGTGCTATTGGACTGCCGGACTGCAGCCCTCCCAGCTGTAAAATCAAATAAATAAAAATTAAAACAAAGAAGAAAAGAAAATAAAGAAAATAAATAAAAATAAAAAATAGACGCGAGTCCCGAACATCTCGCATGTGCACTTGCGTGTTTTCCTGATGTCAGACTGCTGGTGAACCAGTCTGGAGCATGCGCACAAAATCCAGACTGTCTCACCAGCAGTCCGGATTGACATCTCAACATTTAACTCCAGATATCCCAAATATCTATGCAGTTGTAACTGCATGGACTGAAGGGGATCGGACTGCAACGAACAGTCGTGGATGCTGGCGATGGATTACTTACTTTCGTGGCTGGATTTACTTTGAATAATGTTAACTTTGTGGATAGATTATTTGAACAGATCGTGGCTGCTTCACTGGCAGGTAGGTACAAGGTGTGTGTGTGTGTGTGTGTGTGTGTGTGTGTGTGTGTGTGTGTGTGTGTGTGTGTGTGTATGTGTGTGTGTGTGTGTGTTTGCTTATGTACTGTTTTAGTTCTCAGTTGATTTAAATTTGATCTTCATAATGCTTAATTGTTATTCAAGGTTAAACTAAAATTTTCAGATGCATGACTGTTTATCTGAGTGAAAATAAAACTGCACAATCTCTTCTGTATCTTTATCAAAATACAAAATACCAGAAATCATGAATATGTGAATGGTCTTTGTCTGATTGCTTTTCTCTTATCTAGGTTTAATAAGCACTACATTTGTATTTTATGTAAGGCCTTGCAGCAAAAAAAAAAAAAAAATGTAGGACTACACAATAGAACTGTTACTCTTTCATGCTTCTAAAGAACTTCAAAATGCATGCAATAATTTGCATGTGATGCCAAAAATATCACTGTAGATGATAGTATGCATGTATACTATTGGTGGATTATTATTTTTACAGGATTGTTGTCAAGCACAGGAACTTTGCACTGACTTTTGTTACCAAAATATATAGCTTGGACTTGGTGTCTCAATTAAGCAGGCATGATTTACCAGCTAATTGTGTAAATACATAGATTTGATTGGATGATGTTTTGTAAGTATGCACATTTCCTCAAGACTCGCTAGTTTTAGACTTGAACTCTAAAACAATGACTTAGAGCAGGAAGGGAAATCAGCAACAAGTATACATTCATTCTATATTCGAGCTGTTTTATTGGTTATTATTTGTAACAAGTATACATTCATTCTATATTCGAGCTGTTTTAATGGTTATTATTTGTAACAAGTATACATTCATTCTATATTCGAGCTGTTTTAATGGTTATTATTTGTAACAAGTATACATTCATTCTATATTCGAGCTGTTTTAATGGTTATTATTTGTAACAAGTATACATTCATTCTATATTCCAGCTGTTTTATTGGTTATTATTTGTAACAAGTATACATTCATTCTATATTCTAACTGTTTTATTGGTTATTATTTGTAACAAGTATACATTCATTCTATATTCGAGCTGTTTTAATGATTATTATTTGTAACAAGTATACATTCATTCTATATTCTAACTGTTTTATTGGTTATTATTTGTAACAAGTATACATTCATTCTATATTCCAGCTGTTTTAATGGTTATTATTTGTAACAAGTATACATTCATTCTATAGTCTAGCTGTTTTAATGGTTATTATTTGTAACAAGTATACATTCATTCTATATTCTAACTGTTTTATTGGTTATTATTTGTAACAAGTATACATTCATTCTATATTCGAGCTGTTTTAATGATTATTATTTGTAACAAGTATACATTCATTCTATATTCTAACTGTTTTATTGGTTATTATTTGTAACAAGTATACATTCATTCTATATTCGAGCTGTTTTAATGATTATTATTTGTAACAAGTATACATTCATTCTATATTCGAGCTGTTTTAATGGTTATTATTTGTAACAAGTATACATTCATTCTATATTCGAGCTGTTTTAATGGTTATTATTTGTAACAAGTATACATTCATTCTATATTCGAGCTGTTTTAATGGTTATTATTTGTAACAAGTATACATTCATTCTATATTCCAGCTGTTTTATTGGTTATTATTTGTAACAAGTATACATTCATTCTATATTCTAACTGTTTTATTGGTTATTATTTGTAACAAGTATACATTCATTCTATATTCGAGCTGTTTTAATGATTATTATTTGTAACAAGTATACATTCATTCTATATTCTAACTGTTTTATTGGTTATTATTTGTAACAAGTATACATTCATTCTATATTCCAGCTGTTTTAATGGTTATTATTTGTAACAAGTATACATTCATTCTATAGTCTAGCTGTTTTAATGGTTATTATTTGTAACAAGTATACATTCATTCTATATTCTAACTGTTTTATTGGTTATTATTTGTAACAAGTATACATTCATTCTATATTCGAGCTGTTTTAATGATTATTATTTGTAACAAGTATACATTCATTCTATATTCTAACTGTTTTATTGGTTATTATTTGTAACAAGTATACATTCATTCTATATTCGAGCTGTTTTAATGATTATTATTTGTAACAAGTATACATTCATTCTATATTCGAGCTGTTTTAATGGTTATTATTTGTAACAAGTATACATTCATTCTATATTCGAGCTGTTTTAATGGTTATTATTTGTAACAAGTATACATTCATTCTATATTCGAGCTGTTTTAATGGTTATTATTTGTAACAAGTATACATTCATTCTATATTCGAGCTGTTTTAATGATTATTATTTGTAACAAGTATACATTCATTCTATATTCGAGCTGTTTTAATGATTATTATTTGTAACAAGTATACATTCATTCTATATTCGAGCTGTTTTAATGGTTATTAGTTTAATTATTTAGTGTTAACATTTCAGAAGTATCTTTCTAATTGAGGTACTCAACTTTTATATTAGGAAAGGTGTTGTCAGTAGAATGAGAAACCATCTTAATAAATGTAAATGACTACAGTTTTGCACTCTAGTAAGGTAATTCTATTAAAGACTTAATATCTCAGATTTGAAATGTTAGTGTTAGAATAATGAAAATGCATCTTATTAGTTTTGTCATTCTTACAAATTGAAATCAATCATGTTCTGGGTGACTTAATAAATGCAACTGAATATCTGCACCTTTGCACTCTGTGTTAATGACTTAATATTTTGGATTTGAAATGTTGATATAATAAAGAAAATGTATTTTACTAGTTTTATCATTCTTACAAATGGAAATCAGCCACATTCTAGGTGCTAATAATGAAAGATTTCCTAACACCAATTGCCTAAATATTAAGGATGGTCAAGGCTGTATCAAGAACATTTCTGACACAGGTTGGGTTATTAAAAAATTGCTTTAACATTGAAAGTCTGAGAGTTTTTGTATTTGGTAAATCATTTTAACCATAATTAACCCAGTCTATGCCTAGAAAATTAACATCACATTATCTGTTCATATTTGAACAGAATGGTTTCAAAAATAACTGAAGCTTTGATTTCTGCTGTACCCCATATGAAAGACTAGCATTCCTCTGTGGACAGTGGTAAGGTGGCACAGGGTGTGTGACATTAATTCCCATGAAGGTAGTGAGTAAGCTAATCTACATGTGCAGACCTGAGGATGACACTGAAAAGACCCAATGGTTCAACAGGTCATTTGAGCCTAGAGGACTTATCTCCTTCCTCGGAAAGTCTTTGGCATATATGGTAGCAACAGTAGTGATATGCACTCAGGAAAACTGTGACTATTACAGGGGACCAGAACTGTATATGACAGGCTGGCATTGCTGCAAGCAGCTGCTAGTAATGATCATGTGAGGTATGATGCATATGACATGCTTTCCATTTTCCACTTGGTATTACTGCATGCAGTGTTGTGTCTAGTACCACAGAGAAGACTGATTCAATGCAGTAACTGGTAACAACAATGCTAGTATAATATTGTTCTATAAGCTGTGTGAAAACACTACAAGACTGGAGTAAACTACTTGACCAAGTGAACTGTAACTGGGTGACATTGGATAGCTCAATGTGGAACCAAGATCACATGAACAACTTAATGTGATTTCAAAATTAGGTGAGGACCATTGTGGGTAGAGCTTAGCTTAAGAGTTTTAGAAGGTGCAAGCTGGAAGTATGTTTGTGTAAATGCCCCAGTTGCAGTGAAATCTGTAAGGTTTGAACCCTGAACCTTAGGTGCAGGTAACAAGAGCCTGAATTTCCTACCCACCACCATTTGTGAAATCTTGCAGATTTTTCCCTCATATTTTGTTCTGTTCTGTTCCTCATAACATCTGTGGTTTCCGAATACTTAAAATCTGAGCTATTTCATGGTACAGTGGTAGCATTTCGCCTCACAAGCTGCAGGTTCTCAGGTTTGAATTTTAGCTAGGGTGCCTTCTGTGTGAAGTGTGCATGTCCTCCCTGTGTTTGTGTGGGTTTGCTTTGATGGTGCAGTGGTAGCATTGTTGCCTCACAGCTAGAGGCTTTCTGTTTTGATTCTTGGCTGGGGTGCCTTCTGTGTAGAGTCTGCATCTCCTCCCTGTTTTTGTGTGAGTTTGCTCTGGTGTCCTCCCATGTTACAAAGACGTGTCTGCAATATTTCTCCCTGGGCCTCTGCTGAAAATAGTTTTTTGCTCTGTCAGACTTTCCTGGTTAACAAATGTTAAATAAATAAAATTGACAGGCATTTGAATTTCAGACGTCATATTCTTCAGAAAGTACATAGTAACACAAAACCTTTTATTCTACCAATTTTCTAAGTTTATAAGATGAATATTTGAAATTTGTCCCTATTTTTGGGACTGTATTCCCCCATTATTGGCTTTGTCCATGTTTTTTTGTGCTAAGGTTGAGAGCTATGGCAAGAACTGAATTCACTGAATATGTTTGAGGGCTGTATTCCCCCATTACTGGGTTTGTCCAGGTGTTTTGTGCTAAGAGGTTTACAGCTATGGTGAGAACTGAATTCACTAAATGATAGCCATTTAAGTTTCAGTCTTCCTCTCTTTCACCAAGCAGCTAATTTGGCATAGTGGTATGTTGCTCTGACTATTTTGCACAGGGACCTGGGTTCAAAACTAGGCAGTAAAATGTATGGCGGTAACACGGCATTTAATTCGACCAACTTTCCAAGATTATATAAGTAATGTTTGCCCCCCCTATCAGTTTTGTTTTTTTCTAGATTTTCCAGATTTCTTGTGCTGCGAAGTTAAGATACAGTTGAGTATTGAGTAGATTTTACAAGGAACTGAGAGTTGCAGGGGAAGAAAAGTTTAGTGCTACTTATGCTGAGTCAGCTAGCATTGTTAATAGCACAACAGGTTGTGTACTTGCTTTTGATGCAGAAGGCTGTGGGTTCTACTCCCACAAGTGGTGGATGATGCCGTACTGAGAATGTCCTCTTTGGCGAAGATACTAACTAGCAGCAACCTCTACATTAGTTACAGATCTCTTTAATGTGGAATTATTTAGATGACTTACTTCTGCAGAGATTGTGCATATTTACTGATACTGGTGTATTGTATAAGTTTGAGTAGACTATTTTATGAGGGAATTTTTTCTCAATTGGGCAGTTTTGTCATTATTGGTCCATGCATTTTGTTTAATTGTTTACTGGAAAAATGTTCAAAACAATACAATTAAAACATCCTCTAACAACTGTACTGTATTATACAAGGAATATAATTTAATACAATCAGGAAGGTGTATCACAAAACACATGTATGTTGTGTGTGCAAGGTGTCTATCATTTGAAAACAGCCCAAAGGTAATCTTTATACTTCCCAAATGTATTTTCTTTGAATGTGGATTTCACTGCTGTTTCAATGAATGTGAGTTTCAAATGCAGAGTTTTAATGCTAAGTCTATTTTCATTGTGAGACTGCATTGCTTTGTTTAGCAGATGTTTTAGTGTTTGTGCTGTAAAATACAAAATAAAACTTTCAAATAAAATCCAAATCATCGTAGAAGTAAAGCAGTATGCACATTGCAGTGTTTATGGTAAATGGGGCGAAATAGCCAAGTAATGGGACATTGGAATGACTGCAGAGGGTAGCTCCATTCGACCATGATTTTGTGAAGGGGAAGGATAGCAAACTCAGACAGCCCCGGCTCAGCTGAACTATACCTCTCAACTGTCTAGATTTTCACAGAATGAATGATTTTTGCTTCTTTCTGGTTTGTTTCTCATAAAATTTGTGGTTTTCTGGCAAATCATTTAGGAATTAAGTCACTAAATAATGGCAGACATTGAGTTTCAGACTTCATAACCTTCAGAAAAATGCATGCTAAAGCAAGACCTGTTCTATCAACTAAGTTTATACAAGAGCAATTTATACAAGAGCAATTTTTAGCACTGTTTGTATGTTCCCCCAATATATTTGGCCTTGTCCAGATTTCCTGCGTTAACAGGTTGAGTGGTATGTGCAAATTGCTTTATAGAATGGGGCATATCCAAACCTCTCAAATGTCCCCGATTTTGGCTCAAAATGTTGCTCTCCCTCTAATCCCTCTGCAAAATGTCAATTTTGGAAGAAAACATGGAGTGCTTACAATTAGTAAATAACTGTAATAATCAGAGTTATAGATTACTTTTATTTCAGAAATGCATGTAGATTAATTTATTTTGTCAGCTGCTCAAGCTAGCAGTGCTAATATTAAAAAGTTCCCCTTCTCTAACAGGTTCCCAGCTGTATTGTGTGGCTATTTTATATTTTTGCATCACATTTTTGGTCCATTTTTCATAACATTGTGGTTTTCTGGCAAATTAGTGACAAATCATTAAAGATTGAAGTAAGAAAATAATGACAGACATTTCAGTTTCAGATTTCATACCCTTCAGAAAATTCATACTAGTGCAAGACTTGGGCCTGACTTTGTCCAGATTTCTTGCTCTGAGGTTGAGAGGTATGACAAATGTGTCAGGGCCATTGCAGTCAGCCAGAGACATTTTAAGTTGTGACATACTTTTTGCATCCCACTCCCCCATGTAGTGACTCTGGATGTGTCCAAGCAAGGCAAGGAGCAGTTATGCAGTGTAAGTGTGCAGAGCATCCCCCCATCCAAGGTAGACAGAAGTTCTACGGTGGCTTTTCATCTGTCTTGCTTGATTTTGCAGAAAGTTCTGGTTTTCTGTCATATTTTTATACGGTTGATTATGCTTCATATTATTCAGAAAGTGCCTGTTGCTCTATGTTTAAGTAGCTATGATTTCATGACCATCAGGTAAGCTTGTCTGAGATTGTAAGATGCAAGTAAGCTTACTGTTAAAGAATTGCCAAAATTGAAAGCCTTTTTGTTGTTGCCATGCAGAGAATACTTGCATAACTAGATAACGTATAAGCCTTGGGTATTGAAATGCATATGACAGTATTTATAATAAAGGACAGGATTACAGTATTTTAAGAAGCTCATTACCTTTGTTGGAGCCTTGCCATCATCTTTGCAGGCTTTACCCATAAACTACACAGGATGTCAATCTATCACTTGTGGTCCATAACCTGTGCAGTAATCTTTTAAGCAATTTATCTTGAGCTTGTTTCTTGTTTGCTGTTCATTTTTTACTTAGATCATGTTTTCCCAATGAAACAGATAGTTGTCAAGTAGCAGATCTTTTATGGATAAGAAATATTTTACAAGTGGGGGGTATCATTGCTACTTTCAGCATGTTACTTGGTACTTTTTATAAAGCTGAATATAAATTAATTAATTAACAGTAATGTATTTGAAAAGTAATTTATTTTTTCATGCCTCACAACCTTTTTGTTTCTGTCTAGATATTAAGTAAGCTGTCATGCAGCCAATGCATTGAAATATTTTTTCTTCTACACTTCATTTTGTCTTGATTGGACTCTCATAATGACGGTTTGGCACCCAGGGCAACGTATTTAATTAAAGTTCCAGTTTTTGTGGTTTTGAGCATAGCCCCTCCCCTTTCTAGTTGGACACACCCCTTCTCATTGGCCCCACCCATTCAGCTGTCTCCTGCAGCCCCCCTTTGATTTGAAGTCACCAGCCGCCACTGGGCATTAGTATTTAATATTCCTATAACTCATCACACACGGTCACATGACAGCATACAACAAGAGGTTGGGGCCTCTGGAGGGAATCTTTTAGCACCTCTCAGGAAAATTCTGGGAGCTAATAATAGAGAACTTCTTCATCGTCCTTGGACCCCTGCTGATTTGCATACTATGTCTAAACATTTTCCAAATATTAGGGAAGATCCATTAAAGTTTAGGGAGGAATTAAAAACTATAATGGAATTTTACTTTAACAGATTTAAATCAGCTGCTTAGGGTAGTTACTTCAGATGAAATAAAAAAGCAGTAACTGAAAAAGTCTGAGTTAACGGATTTTACTCTCACTGGAAATGCATTAACAGATAAAAGGACAGCATTGTTAAAATTACAGATGTGTGTCAAGTTAGGACTGACTGGTCTAAAATACAGGCATGTAAATCCTCATTAAGTCTTAAAGGTGAACTGTTATCATACTTTATGAAATGTGTGATTTTTCACTTATTTGTTGATTGGGATTGTCCTTAGGTAGTAAATTCTGCAGGTAGGAGCCATAGTTGTAAGCTATTTCAAAAGATCATGGATCCCATGACTATTTTGCAGGGCCTATCAGCTGATAAGGAGGACATCAAGATTTTTGATATAACCAAATCAAAAACTGATGGTTTGTCATTAAATAAGGGTGACAGCTGTCAATCTTTGTTTGACAATATTTTTAAAAGTATGAAGTCTTTAAGATCAAGTGTTTGGCATACCAAGTTATTCAAAGCAATTATTCAGAAAGGTATTACGCCAAGGGGTTTAAGGGTTTGGATGAAACCACTAGTGGGCCAATCCGATGGAACATTGCTTACTACCTATACAGCAAAATTCCTCTTTGGAATTTGTTAAAGCTTTATATGCTTTTCATGAATGGAGGGTTGAAACTTTGATCTCTGAGGTCTCTCAAATTTGCCAGGAGGCTAAACAATTTGAACATACATCTTCATATAGGGAATGCCTTAAGATACTTAGTGGGGATTTGTTGTTTTCTGAAAAGGAGTTGAAGGAACGCAAGATCAGCAAATTCAATAGGGACTCTAATGATTATAGTCAGGGCCGCCCCTTTGAACCAAGGAAAAATGTTAAATTCTTTAAGAATAATGAGTTCATCCCCAGAAACAAAAGGAAGAGGAAGTCTATTCTCAAAAAACCCAGTAGTGATGCTTCGGAGGATGATTTTTCATCTCATACCGATATGGAAACAGATATTTCTCAAACATCACCAGTGCACAAGCGCTGTCCTTCTATAGATGGTCAAATGGGTTTAGATAAAATCCATTCAGGGGAAGCAGGAAACGGGGGGGGACATAAACACAAATGTGGGGTCCAGTTCCAATTTAACACTGGAGAAGATGTTGCAACTACTGGAATCCAAAAAAGTGCAATGTCATAAACATCTCTTCTGTGGTTTTATCTGCTGTTGAATATAGTTTACTGAATAAAGAGTTGAATTTTATACCCAGCTTTATGTTTTCTGAAAGTGATTTTGTACAAGATCTGGTGTTGTTTTGTCGGTTACTTAACCTTAAGTTATTTTTCAAGGATTCTGATTATATTGAAGGGTCCCAAGAGATTGTCTTTAAATTTCATCCTTCATCCTTTATACCAACAATGAATAAACATGTTGAAATCTTTCAAAAATGTATATTAAAAGAGCTACATTTCGATTTGTGCTTTACTGAAGGGGTGCTTTCCAACAATCTAAATCAGCAGGAGAGGGAGGCACTAAATGCACTTAAAAATAAGAAAAATTTGGTCATTATACAGGCTGATAAGGGGGGATTGATAGTGGTCATGGATTGGATTATGTATGAGGCAGAAGCCAATAGACAACTTAGTGATATGAGATTTTATATGATCATGCCCATTGATCCCACCCCACGGTTTAAAGCACACATCGATGAAATTTTGAATTTGGCCCTTGACGAGGGCATTATTGATGAGAAAACATGTTTTCATCTTAAGTTTAAGGAGCCAGCTGCACAATTTCTTTATTTGTTGCCCAAAGTGCTTAAGAATCTTCATAACCCACCTGGGTGTCTAATTGTTTCAGGTAGGGGGTCATTAACAGAGCCCATTTCTGTTTATCTTACTAAGTATCTGAAACCTTTATTGCAAGCTGTTAGGGCTAGAATTAAAGATACTACAGAATTTTTAAATATTATTACTGATGTACAATTGGGAGATGAATGGTTGCTTTGCACTTTGGATGTTACATCGCTTTATACTTGCATTCCTCACTGGGCAGGGCTGATGGCATTGGATTTTTGGCTTACTGAGTTGAGGTTATATAGTCCAGGTTTTAATACTTTCCTTCTTTCTTTAACTGAGCATGTGCTAATGAAAAGTGTCTTTTTCTTCAATGCTAAGTGTTATTTACAAATGAGGGGTACTGCAATGAGGACTTCTTTTGCCCCCATATATGCAGATCTTTTCATGGGATATGTTGAACATTTCCTGATTTATGACAGAAGGCATAACATTTTCATGGAGGAAATCGACATTTGGAGAAGGTTCCTGGATGACTGCTGGAAGGTTTGGAAATCTGATGTTACATACTTGGGAGAATTTGTGCAATATCTGAAGGAAAATAAATGGCGCATCCACTTTACAGTTAATTTTGATAGGAAATGTATTTCCTTTTTGGATGTAATGATCAACAAACAAGATGATGGGATCCTTCAGAGCACAGTGCATAGGAAGCCATTTCACTCTAACTCCCTTTTACTTGCATCCAGCTGTCATCCAGGACATATTGTTAAAATATTCCTAAATCCTAGTACATGAGGATTAGACGCATTTGCTGTAAAGAAGTGGATTTTACTCAATTTAATAATGATTTAACTAGGAGGTTTATTAAATGGGGATATCTGGCCAAAAATATAATCCAAACCAGTGATACAGTTGGTAAGATGACCATAGACGAATTGCTCAGCTATCAGAGCCACAAGTCTAACAGTGGATCTAAAATTAGATTCACGACTACTTTTGGTAGGAATACTAAACAGTTGACAAATCTAGTCCAGCGACATTGGGACATTTTGTTATCAGATGAA
This sequence comes from Protopterus annectens, assembly GCF_019279795.1. Classification (NCBI taxonomy): domain Eukaryota; kingdom Metazoa; phylum Chordata; order Ceratodontiformes; family Protopteridae; genus Protopterus; species Protopterus annectens. Next base: position 1,426,947,428 of record NC_056725.1, read on the forward strand.
TATTTGGGTCAAATATTAGATAATAGTTGTGCCTTTTCCATTTGTAGGGGTGTCATTTTAGGTGGACACCTCAGCTTTTATAAAAAACATCCCTTTTCCAATGTGAAAATACAATGTACATTGGATGGCACTAGATTGTTTGGATGTTTCCCTTGTGAACATTGCAGTTTCTGTAGATATGTTCTCAAAACAAAGGAGTTTACCACTAAAAATACTAAACGTGTTTTTGAGATTCAGACAGTTGCTAACTGAAGCAGTAATTGGGTAGTGTATTTGGCTGTTTGCCATTGCTCCGCTTTTTGTATTGGTCAAACGTCCAGATCTCTCATACTGCTTATTTTGGAACATCTAAGTAATATAATAAATAAAGTTGTTACCAATGCACTTTATAAACATATTCTTGTTCACAATACAGCCAATTTTCACTTTGCTATTATTGATAAGGTTAGTAGTCATAGATTTAATAAAATCAACTGGCATGAATTTTTAAATAAAAAAAGAAAAAGCATGGATAATTAGACTGGGTGGGTTATTCCCCCCTGGTCTGAATGAACATCTTTAAAGATATGTGATTATTGTCTAACATGGTGGGTATAACACACAATATATGTATTGCTATATATTCATATGTCTTTACTAATAGGTATGTTCATTTTATATTTGGGATTTTGTAACGGTTAGGGTGATTAATTATTGGAGACTTTGTATTGATGGTTAGGGTGATTGTTTTTTATATAAAAAGGAACATTATTGGTTGTTTGATGACGTTGATAAAGGCTTTTGGGCCGAAACTGGTCTGTGTGTGAAGATTTAGGAGGGTTTTACCTTCTAATATGTATTAAATGGATCAAGAATAAGACTTAATAAAGTCTTGGAATCTCCGTGTAGTGCTGGCTGTTTTCTACTTTTGTGTCATTTGATTTTTTGGCTTCTGCACTTGCCGTCCATGCGAAGTTGCTTGTTCGTTTTTGGTACCATCATAAACTCCCCAGAAGCACTATGATCCTACAAGACGGTCTGTTCCAAACATATAGTTGGTGCAAAACCAAGGCTAAAACTAAATGCCAAGAAATGTACAATCATATTCTTCAGCAAACATAATTCCCTTTCTAACTACCGTATTTACAACCCGCCTGTAACTACCACATTGACAACACCTCTCCCCTTGAAGTCTGATCCCATAGTTAGAGATCTGAGAACCTATGTTGACAATGAACTTTCTTTTGATTACCATGTATCCACTATTGCAAAGAAGTACTTTCTCATCACATAGCCTATATTGAAGAGTATAGAATCCAGATCCAGGGATGTAATTATTCCTCTGTAATCTGGAATCCAGATCCAGGGATGTAATTATTCCTCTGTATTCAGCAGTCATTGGGCCGTTCATTGAGTATAACACCTCTTTGAGGATATACCTATTCAAACACTTGAAACAGCTGGAAGCACTACAGTGTTTCCTCATTAAAAAAAATCAATGGCTAATATAAAATTACACATACCATCTTAAAGCATTGACTTTCTTCAGTATCATACAGGCTATTGACAGGTGATCTCTGCCTTGTGTATAGAGCCTTAACAGACTCTGTTCTGTCAGACTAATTACACATTTCAAAGTCCAGTAGTAGTATAAGCATCATTCAGAGGATCTCCTTTGGACTATTAACAGAACACGCTGAAGGGATAGATATGTATCACTGAGAATACCACTTCTATGGACCTGACTTCTCCTCCGCATAAAGCTGAAAACTCCTCTTACTCTACTGAAATGTAATTTGGACAAATGGATAGGTGACTGCAAATTTACTGCTTATAGGTTCATTGGTTGATACTAGGCTATCGTCCCAAGGGCCTATATAAGCCTAGCCATAACAATTCCCTGGCTATTTCTTCCCACACTATTTACTTCCCTGGTCCTCTGTCTAGCAGGGTGACTGACGTGATCCCCAGGGTGAATTTCCTTTCTCCCATCCAATCGTCAAGGTTCCCTTTGAAGAGGAACAAGGAGGCGCTCTGCTTGACATGTATGGGCAGCCTATTCCAGAGTCTGGGGAGTCTCTGGATCAGGAAACTATCCCTCCAGCATGTTGTTTATTGGTTTATTGTGATGACAAGGTTTAGATCCCTGGAGCGTATGGCTCTGAGGTATTGGGATTTCTTTAAGTGTAGCATGTCCAACAGCTCTGGGTTTGACATGGCTTTGTATTTTAAGCAGAGATCACCTGTGAGTAGATGATATGCGACAGAGTACAGCTGGAGTTTTTTAAGGTGGTCTGATGGTGCTGATGATGATGATGGTGCTGATATCTGATGTTGTCCTCATTCTTCCTCACTACTGGATCTAGGATCTGACCATCAGATCCAATATGGCCTCTTTCCTCTAGACTTTAGATCCAAGTCTCAAGCTGCTCCCTTTACCCATCATTCCCTAGACCATCCCTAAGCCCTCAGATCTCATTTGCCGTCATTCCAGTCAGATGGAAGATCAAGCCTCTCTTCAATTTTGCTAGTGTTAAGTGCCTTTTTCAAAATGCTTTTCTGATATTAGTGTTCCTTTTCTTAGAATAGTTTAAAAGTTGCTCCTCCCTATTGGTAGTTGTTTCTGTTCCAACTTTTCGTCTCTTGTTAGTTAACTTCTAGGACTAGAGTGTGTATTATTTCAAATAGAGTGTGCATGTGTTAGGTAGGTAGGTTAGGCAACTGCTTTTGTTTCTTAGAGTGTGTACTCTTTCAAAAAAAGTATACTAGTTTAAATGTTTAAATTTAGTTTTTTTTTTCTGGCTGGTGTCTTAGTTTTCTCTGGCATCAAGGACCTGAGTTTGTTTGTTGGTTTCTTTTTTGCTGTCCTCAGTCTCCGTATATGTGTATGATTTAGGATGCCTGAGAAACCAGATAAACCTACTGGCTTCAAAAAGTGCACATCTTGTTGGTATAAGATCTCAAATTCTGATGCCCACAAGAAGTGTATATACTGTTTGGGAGCTGCCCGTCTGGACACTCCTTGCTCAGTGTGCACTACCTTCAATCCGAGAGCTCTCTCGGATTGAAGAAACAATCTAATCATCAAAGGATTATTGCCTGTTGGGGCTCGAACCCCCACTAAACAGGCAGTCTCGGAGCCAAGGAAGAGACACCACAGGCCTCCTTCCTCCTCGGAGACATCCTCAAAACTGAGAAAAGTATTAGATCGACCTCTGTTCTTCAAGACTCATATCCTGCCATTTCCTTGGATCTGACAGTCTTGGCTCCCAGCACCAGTTCACCTATTTGATCCATCCCAGCATCAGTGCCTAAGACTGCAGATCTGACAGCTGGAGGCAATACCCCAGACCTGGCTTTACAGGCAGTGTCTCTGATGCTGCCATCCAAGATTTTTTAAACACCTACCAAACCCTTGAGACCACCCTCTACCACCTCTTCTAGGTCTTTCAGGAGCTTCACTGATCTTAACGTGGACAGGATGATGTGGAAGTTCCTTAGGGCTCAAATTCAGATTGGGGTCATTCCAGCTCCATCCCCTACTGGATCCATGAGCTCTCCAGTCAGACAGCGACTATCTCCTTCTTCAATCTGTCCACTGGTTTTGGAGACCAAGGATTTGAGATCCCCAAGAGGCACACTGTTGGATCCTAAGACGTCCCTGACTTACAGTCCGACAGTCACCCTGACCAGCTCTGTACAGTTGTCTTCAGATTCGAGCAGGTCTCGGTATGGAGAGATCTGTGCTGGGTCCAAGGGGCAGGGATCAGCTCCGATTTGTTCATATTATTCCCTTCCTAGGGTGCCTCAGCTCTAGAAAGCTTGGGTCTGATTCTGTCTGGAGGGTGCAGATCTGGAGCTGGCCCTGACTTCCTCTCCTCAGTGGCTTCAGCACTGAGGGGGAAGGGAGAGGTTTCTCCAGGTCCATCAGCCTTCTAGGTTGTAGAAAGGGCTCTGTCTGTAGCCAGAGAACCGTCCTCATCTGTCTTGATTCCTACTTCCCATCCTCCATCTGTTTTGAGTGCTGAGCCCATCATTTCTGTTCCATCGGGTCAGCCAGTTCCAGAATGTCTCCATGTATGTCGCACACAGGGACTCCCCTCCTCTTCTGATACCTCCCCAGGCCACTGCACTGAGGAGGTTCCTGGGAAGAAGTTGTGCAAAAGGAGGCACATAGACTCCCCCATGGAGTCCCTCTCAGACAACACAGACTTTGAGGAAGGAGAAGGATCCCCCTTATCACCACCTGATGATGTCTCCTTTGGGGACATCATGGAAATCCTTGGGCAAAGAGGTGGATGGTCCTCCCAAAATCCTTCTCCGGAGGAGACTGTACTTCTGGAGGCTTTTGGGGGCTGGCCCATCTACATCTTAAGTGACCCCTCCTGACAGATGAGTTTATCAACCTTTTCTCTCACCGCGCTTGGAAGGAGCCAGACACTGTTCAACCGATTCCCAAATGACAAGATCAATTCTGGAGTAAGGGAGTTGCCATGCATGCTATGGTTGTGGCAGTAGCCACAAACAAGGAGCTAGCACAGCAGAGCCCCACTGTCCATCCCCCAAACAAGGAGTCCAGAGAGATGGACAGGTTTGGGAAGCACGTTTATGCCTCAGCTACTTACGCACTGAAGTCATTGAATTTTATGGCCGACTTCAACCATTTGCAGAGAGATTTGATCAAAGAGCTCTCAAATTCTCTTGCTGAGGTCTTGTAGATGGAGGACCTTAAGAACATTTCTCTGCAGCTGGCCACTCTATCGTCTGTAGCTAACTCATCTATGAGGCTAATTTTCCATGCAGCGGAAAGCACTTCTCAAGCAGCTGGTTCAGGCATAGCCATATGATGACATGACTGGATGAGGCTCTGTGACTTCGCGGAACCCTTTAAGATGTTCTTTACTAATGCCCCTTTGGATGGCTTCTCCTTTTTTGGACCATCAGTCAAGGAACATTTGCTTGGAGTGAGCAAGAAGCAAAGACCCTGTCTGCTGTTGGAATCATGTTTACTACCCCTCAGCGTACCTTCTCCAGGAACCAATGAGGTGGCAAGAAGATGCAGTTCTGTACATCTCAGATACCTCTCCAGGACTCGCTGGGTAATTCCTCTTCCAGAGGCAGAGGAGGAGGTTTCAATGGCAGGCATCACCCTAGAGGCAGAGGGAGTCTGCTGAAGCAAGGCTTTAGGGATTCTTTTCTTGACAGGCTCTATGAGTGCTCCTGAAGTGCTGCCCATCTGCTCTTCCTGGAGGCAGTCAGGGGCCATTTTTCACTGCATCCAGAAGCCTAGACAAGTATTACACAAAATGAATGGGTGCTTTCTATCATAGCCAAAGGATATTACATTCCCTTTTCCCTACAAAACTAAACAAAAAACTCCCTGATGTTTCACTCAGTCAGAGGGAGTTAGCAGCTGTAGAAATCCAAAAGCTACTTGAAAAAAGAACCATCCAGAAAGTCCCAATCGAACAGATAGGATTTGGAACTTACTCCTGCTTCTTTTTGGTGCCAAAGAAAACAGGGGACCTCAGACCAATCCTGGAACTAAGCAAACTTAATCAATATGTAAAGAAGTACAAGTTAAAAATGGTTACAGTGCAGTCCATTCTACCACTTCTGCTCAAGGACGATTGGATGTGCCCCGTGGATTTCCAGGACACGTACTATCACATAAAGCTTCACAGGTGCTCCAGGAAATTTCTGCACTTCCAGCTAACAGCCAATCAGTATCAATTCAGAGCACTGCCATTAGGTATCACCACTGCCCCCTGGGTGGTCACCAAGTACGTGGCTGTAGTAGCAGCTCATTTGAGACTCAAATGATTCCAGATGTTTCCATACCTAGATGATTGGCTCCTTACTGCCCCAACCAGGCATCGACCAGTTCAAGCCAGAGATTTTCTGATGCACATCTTGAACTTTTTAGGAATTTACATAAACTTGGTAAAATCAAAGCTAATTCCAGTGAAAAACCTGGAATTTATAGAAACTCAACTACATATCTTCCAACACACAGAATATCTTCCTTGAGGAATCAAATACAAGACATGCTATCTCACCCTTCACCTGCTGCAAAGCTGTTATTACAGGTACTGGGGTTTAAGTCAGCAGCAATGATACTAGTCCTCCTGGACAGGTTTTTCATGTGGATACTCCACTGGATGTTAGCATTTCATTGGTCATTCCTTCATCATTTCTTTCTATGCCTATAAAACTCACACCAATCTGCAAACATCATGTTTGTTGGTGGATTTAATGACAGGACCTGTGCTTGGGCAGGCCATTTTCTCTTCCTCTGCCAACAGCCACAGTGACCACGGACACTTTCCAGCTGGGGTGAGGTTGAGGCTTTACAATGGGAAGTTGGTCCAAGGCACATTGTCCCCCCTTAGAGACCAAGTTGCATATCAGTGTCATAGAGATGAGAGCATGCCTTCTATCATTGCAAGCCTTTCAGGATGACCTCCCTCTAGGGACCATTGTTTTACATACAGTCAACATGTCAGTGGTCTGTTACATCAACAAACAAGGAGGAACTCATTCTTACCCATTATGCTGGGAGGCTATGAGGTCTTGGAATGGGCAATCTCTTCAGACCCCTTTCTAGTTGCAATGCACATACCCGGGAAAAACAAAGTATTGGCAGACTGACTCAGCAGATCCATTTTGATTCCTCATGAGTGATCCCTCAACCAATCAGTAGTGAACAGGATTTTCAGTCATTGGGGCCAAACCTGTTGCAATCTATTTGCCTCTCCCCTCAACAACAAGTGCAGCAAGTATATTGACTCCAAAATCCCCCTCAAGTGGAGTCATCGAGGGATGCTCTAGTCCACAATTTGCCCCCAGGTCTCCTATATGCTTACCGTCCTCTACCTCTGATCCCAAAATTTCTTCAGAAAGCGAGCAGGTCAAAGGACTCAGTCATCCTCATTGCCCCTTTTGGTCTCACCAGGTATGATTCCCCTTCCTATGATTTCATCTTAAGTATCCTCTATGGATTCTGGAGCCCTCTCAGGATCTCCTATCTCACCTGTCAGAACTCCTGTACCCCAATATCCATAGGTTCATAGGTTCATGGGTGTTTACTAGGCTAAGGACAACAAAGGCCTTTTTAAGCCTAGTCATGCATCCCAGATCTCTGACAAGTTCTGATACCTTTGTTAAGTGTAAGCATGGGCCTGGGAGATGAACCATTTACAGGTTACCTCTGTCCATTAGAGACATAGGTGTTTCTATGCTAAGTCAAACTAACTGCATGGTTTCTCCAATTTCAATGATTGTTAGACAGTCCAGGCTCTCTTACCCAGTACATCACATTGTTCTGGCCTCTTAGAAGTCTTCCACTATAAAGCTGTACAAATGTAAGTGGAAAAGAGTTTCTATATGGGGTTGCAAAGTGAACACTTATCCTTTTTCATTTTCAGTTCCAGACATTTTACTTTTCTTTGGCCACCTCTTTGATCAAGGAGCTAGCTTTTCCACGATTAAGCTCCAGCTAGTGGCAATTCTAATTTTCACTCAGGAAGCCAAACATTTTCCTTGCCTTCTTCTAAACTATGTAAAGCTTTCATGAAAGGAGTTTTCCTTCCCAGACCTGCAATTAAAGAACCTTCTCCACCATGGACCCTCATGGTAGTTCTTCAAGGATTAATCCAAAAGCCTTTTGAGCCAGCAAGCACCTCTGATTTGAAATATCTTTCCTGGAAAATTATTCTACCTTTAGCTATTACTTCTACAAAGAGACTCTTCGAATTACAGGTGTTATCAGGGAAACCCCCTTATATTGTCTTCCACAAACACAAAGTATCCCTTCGAACTAATCCCTCCTTCATGCCCATGGTAGCTACTGAGTAAAATCCTAACCAGTCTATTCAACTCCTTGTATTTTTTCCCACTTTTTCGAACAAAGGTGAATATATGCTATACCTTTTAGGTGTTCATTGACAGTTATGTTTTTATCTTCACAGAACAAAGCAACATAGAAAGTCTGATCTGCTTTTTGTGTCCTTCTCTTCTAATCAGTTCAGACAAGCAATGTCTAAGGTCACTTTGGCTATATGGATTACTGACTGCATTTCATTGATTTACCATGCAAGAGGTCTATGTTTGCTTTGTCCACCTAATGCCCATTCAACCACATCTATGTCAACTTCAGCTGCTTTTTCCTCCATATCTTCTATTGACAATATTTGGGTTGCAGCTACTTGGTGTACTATACATACCTTTGTTACCCATTACAAACTGGACATTATTTCCAGAAACAGAGCTGCTCCGTCATATCCTTCCATGAAGGCCACCAAGAGTTATGTAGCTGGGGACTCTGACCCAGTTGGTAGGATGAATGAAAAGGACAACATCAGATTTATAAGTTATACTTGGCTTCTTTGTTGTCCAGTTTCATTCTTCCTCACTTCCCCCATCCATCCCCCTTTCTTTGTTCCTGGAAAATTTCCTGTATATATTCAGAACCCACAGGTTATTGGTTTGAACCTGCTCAGGGTACTAAACCTCTTCTATGGTTTAAGTTTATTATTATGTGAAGGCAGCTTTTCATAGAGATGTATATATAAGCAGCAAACTTGATCTGAGGGCTTAGGGATTGCCAAGGGGATTATGGGTAAAGGGAGGAGCTTGAGGCTTGGATCTCAAGTTTAGACAAAAGAAGCTATATAGGATTTGACTGTCAGATCCTAGACCTGGTAGTGAGGAAGAATGAAAATGGACAACACAAATGCCAAGTTATGGTAAGTACATAACTTATAATTAGTACCAGTAACCCTCAGGTATAAGGAAACATGTAAGTACTCAACAACTACTTGTGTGTCTTGTCTTTGGTGATTCATATTGCAAAATCTAAGGAATAAATACATTAAAAACAAATTATACATCTTTCACAAAAAGTATCAGATGTCCTACTATAATACTGAATCTGATAGCCAGGCAGTACCTGCAAATGGTCGGTTGTGATCAGTGTACTACCCAGGTAAACAAATGTAAAATAAAGCAAAATAAAATCTGCTTTATCCTGATCCAGCTGATTATGCATAAAGAAGAGAAGCCTAATAGTCATATAGAGCTGTTTAACATGCATGATTAGCTGGGTTCATACCAAATCAGGTTCAGTACTATAGCAAGACTTCTGAATTTATTTGGGAAAGATGTGTAATTTGTTTTTATTGTATTTAGTTTTGATACTAGTAATTCCTTATGCCATAGTATTATTTGGAGCTGGTTTCTTCAATAGGGTGACTAATTAGTTACTATTGAGCAATATTCAAAAAGGAGGATTTGAAAAACAAATCAACACTAAAATTGTTTGTTTCAGGGGAGTTGCAATGGAGCTATAACCTGCTTCTTTTTTTGTTTGTAAGTAGTATAGCTGTACATCACACAATGTGAACTGGAAGTAGATACCTCAGCTGAATTTGAAACAAGTTGCAGCAGGAGGATACACACAGCATGAATACTGTACTAACTGATATTTGTAACCATGTAAAAAATGAAATTGTTCTTTTGTTTTTATTTGGCTATAATAATCCACTACTTTGTAACAGAGAGCAGCACTTGCAAAACCACTAAGATCAGAATGTTACAGATTCTTCCTCACAATTTTTCTGCAGTCATTTGCATATATCCCATGGGGCTCCATTACAAGAGTTTTAAGGCATCATACAGTGAAAACTCACGCTAGATTTTCTTTGTAGATTTTACTAATTGGCTTGTCTGTGTGACCTTTTACTCTTTGGCCTGGATGTTAGGATATTTTACAGACACCTTAATGGTTATAGATATCAGCTAGGTGTAAAGACCCTGTGTTTCTGACATATAGCCAGGGAGTGAACTTATATTTTATTGATGAGGTTATAAAAATCCTAAATCATGTATGTCTACGGCTGGTGGGGTTTGGGTTTATTGGTTTGAATGTATTCACAAAGACTTGAAAATAAAAAGTAAAAAGTCAGGCATTCAGAAGCCATATACATGAAATGCTTGAGGTCTTTAAGGGGTTATTTGCATATTTCCCATTGGGCCTCTATTACAGGAGGGTATTACGCAGTGAAAACTGTATCTTTTCTAGGCTGTTGTTGTAGATTTTAGTACCTGTTTTTTCTGTGTGACCTTTTTACTCTTTGGTACAGAAACAGCCATATGTGCTGACTCAAACACCAAATAAATAAATATACAAATGCTACAGATGACAACAAATCCTTTACTCAGACATCTCTACTGAGTCCTTTCATTTGGAACCAACTTCTTTAGAACTGAGATGATTAATGACTGAAAAGAAGTCATATGACAAATTTCTTTCATACAAACACTTTTAAAATCCTGCTGGCTGGAGACCAACTTCAGTGGCATACCTTTGGGAGAAGGTTTTGTACACAAAGTGAATAGAAACATGATTCTGTTCTGCTTTAATACCTAGGAACGTGTAATAGACCTTGCTGTAATTAATGGTTGTGAAAAGTCTCATATTTCAAAAAGCATCCATTTCACATTTGGCTATTATATGACTGCTTTGTTTATAATAACTGAGTTGCACATAATGAAAATAATTAATGAGATAATAAAAGTATTACATCAGAGATTTAAGTCAGTTTACATGAGAGCTGGGGGAAAGACAAGCAGAATGGAGAAAGCAAATAATTATATTTCAAAAACATAAAAAAGTAAATCTAGCTAGGCAATACAGACCCAATACATTCTGTTCACATCTCTCAGTAACACTGGGATTTATTTTGTTATATTTACTTCTTGCTTAAAAAAAAACTGAGTAAAAAGCTGTTTTAAAATGTGCTACAACAGTGACTACTGGCATAACGAGCAATGGAATGACATTTTGCTAAAATAAATGTTCTTTTATCACTTTGTTTAGTTATCTAAAGATGCTATTGTCCTACATACTAATCTAATAATCAGAGGAAGACATTCAAGCAATACATCTGAAAATGTTCTCAACAGTGCAAGCAAATACTGATCATAAATATGAACAGCGCTACTCTGGTTCACATTCTTGTGGAAAAATTCATCTTATGAACTAAGATTATAAGAGTGTTTTACTGTGTGAGTCTCAGGTACAAGGAAGTTCCTTATTTATAGAAAGCACACTGGTCACACAGTGCTTGGTAAATTACACCACATGTGCATGTAATAGAGTTTCTGAATTGAAACGTATTTCTATTTTGCAACATTTAGTCACAGAACAGTTTTCACACAGATCATTGTCAGAAAGGTAGAAATGTTGAAAAGGATGAGTACCTATAAACAAGATTAAGTAGGCTATTGAAGATAAAATAAGCCTGTACAAATGTTTAGTAGTTAAATTAATATTAGTAGTAGAATTAGCAAGAGAATTTAAGAGCAAACTATGCTTGGTTAAAAAAGTCTGAGGAAATAGCCTCAAGAGCTGGGTCCTACAATAGGCACCCTAAGCAGTTGCCTAGGGCTAAGTGGCTTGGGGAGCCCACTAGCTGGGGAGTGGACCCACTAAGAAGGGGCTGCCACAAAAACTTACATTTACATTTCTTCTTTAAAGACACACAGAGTGTGTCCTTAGTAACATCTGTACATTAGTACACACACCCATTTAAACTGAAATGGAGCATGCGAGTTTTGAATTTAATAATGCTGTTTTTGCTGTGCTGCTGCCATTGTTTTGGATGAATGTGGAGAATGGAATGGGTGTTCATTCCTGAAATATTAATTTAGTAGAGAAGGGAGGTGTGTCCGCACATGCGCACATGTGTGTGTGCGTGTGCAAAATGCCCCAGTTAGGCAGGTTGGTTAACTAATTCAGACTTAAACCCTGTAGCTTTAATACAGGACCCTAGAGCCTGAATACTTTACACTAACTGCCAAACTATCATATTTAAGGACTACTAAGCTTCTGTGCATTTTCAAATGCTGTGGAGCTTCTGTGCATTTTTAAGGAAAGTTGAGGTTCTGTACATTTTCAAGGAATGTTGACTTTCAAAGAAAGAGAAGTTTTCTGTTTCTCATGATAACTCTGTTTTCAATGTGTACTGTTTGTTTAACAAATGGTCATCATCAGTGTTTGTGCTATAACTTTTAAAAGCAGTGTTAGTCACACAACAGGTAGCATGCTTGCCTTTGGTGCAGAAGGCTGTGGATTTCACTCCCACACCATGTACATGGAGTGCTGATATTGCAGTGCCTTATTTAATGGGGATGGGGATGCTGCACTCTTGAGTCTGTCTTACTTTGGATGAGATGCCTAGTAACTATGAACCTACTACTAGGTTGACAGCTATTTCCTATTGCAATATTACTAGCTTACATTTTTTTTAAATGTAACTTGGGCATCTTATTTTTCAAGGGAAGCAGGCACTGAATTTGCACACGAAACACTGAAAAGTAAAGTTGTTTGATAGCAGCAACCTCTGCATTATTAACAGATCTCTTTAATGTGGAATTATTCAGATGACTTTTACTTCTACAGAGATTGTGTATATTGACTGATATTGGTGGATTACAATGACAGAAGTCTGAGTGGTCTTTTGTGGTTGAAATGTTCTCTAATGGGTAGTTTTGTTCTTATTGATTCATATATTTTGTTTCCTTGCTTACTGAAAAATGTTTAAACCTACAAATTTAAAACACACCCTAAGAAGTGGTGCTGTATTATGCAAGGAATATAATTTAATACAATCAGGATGGTTCAACAAAGAACACATGCATGTATGCATAGTTCGAAAAACATGTGTGCAAGGATCCTATGGTTTGAAAACAGCCCAAAGGTAAATTTAATCGCCGTTGTCCAGATGCATTTTTTTTTAATATGGTGTCAATGCCATTTCAATGAATGTGGGTTTCAAGGGCAGAGAAGCTTACTGTTCATGCTAAGTCTGTTTTCATTGTGAGACTATCCTGTTTTGTTTAGCAAATATCTATCAGTATTTGTGCCATAAAATTTGAAATAAAGGTTTTAAATATCTCTAATCATTGTAAAAGTTAAGAAGAAATAGTATGCACGCCGACAGGTTTGAACAGTGATTATGGTAACTGGGGAGAAATAGGCAAGTAATGGGACACTGGAATGGTGGGGGAAAGGTTGCTGTCGGGGAGAGGTCTGCTGTGTGTTGTGTGGTCCTGATCTATTACCCTGCCATAACCGCTGTCACACAACTTTGCTTCCCGTATATTGTCATTACACAGAAGAATATTAGAATAGATATTTAGGGGGATTCAATGTGACTTGGTCATTTTCTACCGTGTACACATTATGCTGTGCACACGGTAACAATGAGTTTTAGATTCAGTAAGTGCCATGTAGAGACATGCAGCACCGAGAAAACAAGGTAAACATTATGGCATGCTAATTACAATATAAGCAGCTGAATTGCATGCTAATTAACCAATCCAACATGGTGGAGTTATTCAGCAAGCTATAAAGCAACCGTGCAGACTCTGTGCTGTTTTTTCCTGAAAATTCCAAAACCTTTTGGAATACAGCCATGGAAAGGAGTCTACACAGAAAGAATGTTAGGGGCAGCTGCTGCTTTATTTCATTTGTATGTGCTACAGGCTGAGGCTAATGCTGCTGCTGCTGACAATAGGCCTAGGCCATGAAGGAGAAGAATTTTCAGGTCCCATCTAACTTTTCACAACCTGTATTACATGGAAATTGTAGACCACTACAGGGTGGAGAGGGACACACTACAGAAACTCTGGGACCTCTGCCATCCTCAACTCAAAGCCAGAGCCAACCAAGGGGAACCCATCCCAGTGGAGACAAAGGTATGTGTAGCACTTAGAATCTTAGCTACATCAGAGCCAGAGCCAACCAAGGGGAACCCATCCCAGTGGAGACAAAGGTATGTGTAGCACTTAGAATCTTAGCTACAGATACCTTTCAGAGACTAACAGAGGACATGCTGGGAGTGCCACAGGCATCGGCATCCAGGATCCTCCATCATTTCCTGAATGCTATGCTCCAACATGCCAGTGACCACATATATTTCCACTGGAGTCCTAATGAGAGGGCCAGAAATATACAGGAGTTCTACCATGTAGCACACTACCCTGAAGTACTGGGTGCCATAGATTTCACACATATAGAAATTAAGGCACAACCTGGGGAACAGCATAGGCTCTACATAAACAGAAAGGGCTACCACTCTATCAATTGCCAAGTTGTGTGTTATACCAAATGAATCATCTTGAACATGTGTGCTGGCAACCCTGGCAGTTACCACGACTCATATCTGGCACACCTCCCAAATGTAACAGATGTTTGTTAGGGGGGATATCCTACATGGTCATTTACTGGGGCATGCAGGCATGCAGTGGAACTTTGGCTGATGACATCCATCAGAAATGCACATACACCCATGGTAGGACACCATAATGAGGCACACTCTCAAACAAGAAATATCATAGAGTGTGTGTTTGGGCTGATGAAGTCATCGTTCTGGTACCTAGATACATCTGGGGGACCCCTGGAGTACAATCCATGGACATGTACAGAAATATTCCCAGCATGTGCCATGCTACATAACCTCATTCTGAGAAAACAGCCTCAGCAGGGTTAGCAAAGGGATGGGGCATGCATCCCATGACCAATGCAAAGGTCACCGCAGCCACAGGCAGATGAGGAGTCACATGGGGCACCGCCAGCTTCTGTGGGGGTAGGCAGATGTAGGCATGCTCAATATGCCCTTGCATTGGCTAAGAGACAATGCATACTGGACTGACTCAAAACGTAGATGCCTAAAATCTTCCTCCTACACACATACATATAGTAACACTGATGCCAGGCAACTCACACAACCTTTACCTCCCCATGTATTGGCTGTCTACTGTTTGCATCAGACAGAATCAGCCCTGAACTACAACTGTGTCAGCTGCTGCATTTACAAGGTAAGTCTTAAACTTGGAGTATATTGCGTAATAATTTGAATGAGTGGCTTATCCTAGTATTTCACTAATTGGTACTGTAAGCAAGTAAAAGCTGGGAGATTGTTACAGAAATGATCTTAACATGTGACAGCAGAAACTTATGTGACATATCTGTCCATTTTTAAATAGTAGGCCTAAGGCATTAGAGATCCACACAGTTATACCTCGCAAAAGTAGTGATGATCACCGCATGGCCTCAATTTAGCATCATACATTTGTACTGGAAAATCATTAAAGAAAGAAGTTAGCAAGTAATAATACACTTTGCAGTTTCTGACTTCACAACCCTCACAAGATCATTCATAATAAAATTGGGAAATTTTGATTCTGTCAACTGTCTGACTTTCTAAGGCCAGGATACGTCAAAGGTAAATTACTACAGTTCAACATCACAAATGCAGATATACTAAGCACTAAGTCAGCTATACACCCTGAGCATCAGATGCATAGCTTATGTATCCCTGAATCCAAAAGATAGAAAACAGGGGTATGGCACAATTATCATCACTTACACAGGGTGTTGTGTGTGTGTGTGTGTGTATGTGGGGGGGGGGGCAAGAGGCTGACACAAAAGGTTGGTGAGTGTTTGTGAGTAAGAAAGTGAAGCAGGCAGACACTTGGATAAACCAACAAATGCTAGTGAGACAAAATGAGTTTTAAGCTGCACAGCTGAACCATGTAACTGTTGTGTGTGTGTCTGTAGAAGTCCTCCAGGTGAAATTTGTGTGTGAGTGTCTGCACAAATACAGTCAAGCTCTGTGCTGGCTGTATGTCTTAGTGTGTCAGACAGGTGAGAGCTGTGCATGGTAGATGTGCCAGTTCATTCTTGTCATCCAAGACCACGAGAACTGGCTTTACTAGGAGTTGCACTGGCACGTCCACATTCATGGTCAGATGGAGTGTTGCTACCTGAATGTGACTGATGTCTGCTAGATGAGCTCCCTTCACTGGGACACCCAGGACCATGACCCCATGGCCTGCCACATCTGGTTGTGGACAGCACACTCACTGATGGAGTAGTGGAAGTAATGCCACTATAGGAGCATGATTGGGCATGGCCACGTTGGCTAAGGATGTGGCTGACCTATGCCCATGAGGATGCTGTTCCCCTCCCAGCAGATGTTCCATCACAGACAACACTTGTTCCATGACAAACAGCCTTTGTTCCATCACAGACACTCCTCATTCCAATGTGTCATTCATCCAATCCATTGAATCGGCAATGTGGTGGAGACAGTCACTCATGTCAGCCTGTGCCACATCTGAAACCCTGACCATTTGTCTGGACCACCTATGGGAATGTGCCTGTGCCTCCATGATGGCTGTAAACATACATTGAGTGGCACAGGAAGAGACACCTGCACTAGGTAGAGGAGGGACAGCAGGCCCCCTCTAATCACTCCTATCAGCCCTCCTGTGTGGCACATTGCCCACACTTTGGCTATGGTCAAAGTCAATAGGCACTGAAGCCACAGTAGCTACACTTTCCTGATCAGTTGCCTTGGTTTCTACCTGTCCAATATCTGAGGGCTCACTGGAATGTGTAGGCATAGGCCTACTGGCTGTGTCAATGATATTGTAGTCGATGGCTGTATGTCAACCTCAGTGTCAGGTTCAACCACTGCACCCCTGACTGTGCATCGGTTTGGCCACCATCACCATCAGAGACTGTTGATACATTGACATCAGGTGGCAGAGGGCCTGCACTTCCACTGTCATGATCACCTATGATAAAAAGCACCAAACACAGGAAAAAAATAATACCTACACTACTCTAGTCTAATATATGCTAGCAAACTAACAGTGGTGCCACTATTACAGACAGTAGAGCAATAAACACAACAGGCCTGACATCAACAGCACACAATGAAATATTTCTTTAAATTGCTCAGTACTGACATAAAAATGCTTGGCTTACCATCTGCAGATGAGATTTTCCTCTCTAAGCTGGACAGGCCTGGAAAAAGATAAGCAAGAGGTAAGGGCAGCATCATCATAATTAAAACTAACACAGATAACCCTTTATATGTCCATTAACTATACTGTCAACAAGAATGTGGCTGTCAACTCAAACCTAAGCTAATAACTGTACAAATCTTTATCCCGCACAAAAAAATGCATGTGACCCAGAATTAACTTATTGATTTTAATTGTTTTACTATACAATAGTATTCAGCTGTTGAGATACCAAAGTCTACCTGGAAGTTTCTCCTGGGATGTACTTACTGTCTCTGAAACTGTTACACCAACATCCAGGACATGCTGTACAGCACTCTCCCAGGAGCTGTCAGGATCTCTGATATTGGGCAGGAAATCTTCATTTGGAGTTAGTGATGGTTCCATAGTAGGCCCTTCCCAGGTAACCATCTGGTCACTGTCCACTTCAGCTGCTCTCCCCTGTGCAAATGTGATCATGTCAGTGACACTGTGGCACACCTGCTTGTATGTTCTGTCATAGCCACCAACAGCATTCACATCATCATCAACAATCTGGCACCAAATTTGCATTCTGCATGCCATATCTCCCCATCCTTTTTCCAGCAGAAAAGCACCTTGTTGCCTAAAGGCATCCACTATCACCTGATTCTCAGCATTGGTTAAGGGGGGTCTCCAAGGATTGTCATGCCTGGGTGTTATACCGCTAGCTAGGTGTCCTAAATGACAACTGAAGGAAAATACACATAAGTATCACATAACTACAAAATAACTGTTCTCAGATAAAACAAAAAAGGTAGCTGCTCTGCATTACCCACTGGAAAAACATAAACCAATCTAGAGATGTGAAATACGAAAACAGGTTGAATACAAAACAAGGAGAGTAACAATATCAACATATCCTTGTTTGTACTATAACAGGAACTCCCCTTTACCCCCCAAAAGACCAGTCTATGTTTGTTTGTGCTATAACAGCAACCCAATTTCCCCCCTCACCAAAAGAACAGGCAAATGGCACATTTTGCTAACAAACCATCTTTGAAATGCTAAAGGTGCTATCAAAGGAACTGTCCCTGAAACATTTTTTTTTTATATAACTCACAGAGCATTCCATTTTCACATATTGGCAGTCATGTATACCTGTAAAATGGCTTGACAAACATGCTCATGCCAGCAGTACACTTCTAACTGTTATGGGACAAGATCAGTCTTATTAAAATGTATATTAATTTCCAGTTTCATTAATGATTCTATAACATGATTGTTAAAAACAAATATAATTTGTATGCAGGACTGTGGAAAAATACAGTTTCATAAGCTGAAGTTACTATTGTGTTTCATCTGCATTCTGTTAATGTTTAACAGGGAAAAAGTAAGTGTTGAAGGAACAGAGGCATGTTGCTAGTATAAAAGGAATTTGTTAGCCTGATTCCTCCAGGCTAGGAGTGAGTTGTTGCTAGGGTAAGTTTGCTAATAAGTGAAATGTCCAAGGTCAGAAAACAAGATCCTTGGAGCAGGTGGGTCATGTAAAAGAAGGAGTTCACATGAATTCCAAGGCGAGAATCACTAGGAATGAAAGCATTTCTAAAGTCATTGATTTTCCAAAAGTACTGTAACATCAGAATCTTGCATGGTTAAATTGATAAGCAAATGTATAAAAGATGAAGTTTCCTTTGTTCATTGAGACTGATTTACCAATTTCTATGAAGATAGTCTCCCAGCACTGTAAATAAAATTTCTGTTTGCACATCCTGAAGTGTTATTCCTGACTAAAGGCAAATAATTTAAATGATTAATGTTATTTATTTGCTAGCCTTGACATTTTAATGCCATTCTCTGGATTTGAACTTTGGTATTGCTGTAAGGCAGTAGTGGAATAGGACCCATCACAGACTTTCTGTGAATTCCACACTGTTTTGTATGGAATAGTCAGAGACTTGGATGTGTAGCTACTCAGGGTGTGCAAACATACTAACCTTGACAGGGGAATTGCTTTTGTGGTTTCTCTCTTTTAGATAATTTTAGATAAATGTAGAATGAGTGAATAATTATGTTTTGTAGAATGACTGAGTTGTTTGTAAGATATGCAAAGTAATAGTGGGAGGACCCCACAAGACATTTGCTGCTAGTGGGAGGACCCCACCGCAAATGAGAAAAGTTTATTAATGCATGTACACATACAGCAAAGGACAAATTAACAAAAGCAGATCCTTGTCTCGAGGAAGGTGCACTCAGGATTGAAAGGTAAGAGGTATGAGAGATGTGTTGTTAATGTATGAATGAAAGAGAGAGAAAAAAGAAAGAAAAAAGTTAAAGATAAAGTTAAAACAAGTTCATGAGCCTACAGCATGTTGGGACATAAGAGCATGTGCTGTTAAAACCAATTCATGAGCCATAGCATGCTGGGATGTAGGTGTGATTGTGTGAAAGTACCTTCAGAGGGTCCAAAAGAGTGGTCAGTTCTGGACACAGTACCTGTCTGCCCCATTATCCTGATCACAATGCTGGAGCTGTAACATTTGAGCTTGTGACTGACAAAAGCAAGGGAGTGCTGTGGAAAAAGGCTGATTGAAACCTCTCCTCTGTCACTGCATGATGACAGAATTCCTACCCTTCCCTCCCTGTATGGTGTGTGGACTGCTATAGTTATTTTCTGTCCTCTGAACTGCAAGAATCCAAGATCTGTAAGGTAAGTCTTTATATATATATATATATATATATTCTTGGTACACTGAAGCACTTAAAAGGGAAAAGGAGTCAGCATTAAGGGGGTTACAAAATGTTAATAAAAAATTATTGCAACAAGTAAAAGAAGTTAAGAAGGTAGTACAGACCAATAAAAAGGGGTCCCTTTATCCTGTCTTAGCAGGTTTGGAGCAAACTGTGGAAGGCCAAAAGGCAAAAACTTCTGAAGAGGATGATAATCCTCCAGAAGCTACTGCACCCCCACCCCCCATATGCACCGGTGTGGGTACCTCCTGTACAAGATTCTGCTGTTTCTCAGACTTGTCCATTGGACACCCAGTCAGTGTGATACTGTGACATCTCAGACTATCTCCCTGGTTCAATCTTCATCTTCTGAACAGGCATCTGCAGTCAGGGGGTTTCTTCTTCCTATCCTTCTCAAACAGCTTCTACTTCTCAGACAGGGGCATTAGTATTTAATATTCCTAAAGCTTATCACACATGGTCACATGACAGTGTACAACAAGAGGTTGGGGCCTCTAGAAGGAATCTTTTAGCACCTCTCATGAAAATTCTGGGAGCTAATAATAGAGAACTTGTTCATTGTCCTTGGATCCCTGCTGATTTGCATACTATGTCTAAACGTTTTCCAAATATTGGGGAAGATCCATTAAAGTTTAGGGAGGAATTAAAAACTATAATGGAATGTTTCTTTAACAGATTTAAATCAGCTGCTTAGGGTAGTTACTTCAGATGAAATAAAAAAAGCAGTAACTGAAAAAGTCTGAGCTAACAGATTTTACTCTCACAGGAAATGCATTAATAGATAAAAGGACAGCATTGTTAAACAAAATTACTGATGTGGTCAAGTTAGGACTGAATGGTCTAAAATACAAGCATATAAACAAAATAAAGGGGAAGCCCATACAGACTATTTGAGTCAACTTAAAACAGTATTGGCTAAACATTCAAAAATACCAGACCCAGAAGAGCAGGCTAAGCCATTTATTGCAGCAGCTTTTGTGCAGGGTCTGCAAGCCCCTGTATAAAATCAAATAAAGCAAGTGACCATAGACTGGCAGAAAAAGAAATTAAAGTCTTTATTAAGTGCTGTAAATCACTGTACAGACTATCAAAAAAAACTGTGAAAGGATACTGAGGATAAGCTGTTAACTTTACAAATCAGGCAGCTGACAAACCTGAGGGGTTGAAGCAGAAGCAGGAGAAGGGGTGCATACATTGACAGGGGATTTAGTAAAAGTGCTGGGTGAGGGAAACAAAGTGCAGCTGGTTGTCAACAATGAGCTGGCAGTGCCCTTCCTGCTTCATCTGACACATCTTCCTTCATACACTAAAATCAGCAAAACCAATAAAAATAAAGTCATCAAAACCTCTCCCTAGAGTTCCACAATATCCACTAAAGCCAAAAGCAGAGCAGGGAATAAAACCTGTAATTCACTCTCTGATACAGCAATGAATAATAATACCAGCTAAAAGCCCTTGTAATACTCCTATTTTCCCTGTGAAAAGCCAGGGAAGGATATTTCTAGATTTGTACAAGTCTTAAGGCTGTAAATAATGCAGTACTGCCTCTTTTTCCTGTTGTTCCATATCCAGCAACAATATTTAGCTGCATACCACCTGCAGCTAGTTACTTTTCTGTAATAGATTTATGTTCAGCATTCTTTTCTATATCTATTCCCCTGAGAGTAAGTTTCTGTTTGCTTTTATTTATCAGGAACAGCAATATACTTGGACACAGTTGCCACAAGGATACACTGAAGCTCTTTCATTATTTTCTCAAATTCTAAACAAAAATTTGAAAAATGTGACATTTCCGGCTGGGTCTGTGTTAGTACAATACATAGATGATTTACTAATAGCATCAAATTCCTTTTAGCAGTGTCAGAAGGACACCTTGCATCTTCTGACTATCCTTGCAGAAAAGGTACAGGTGTAAAAAAAAAATTACAACTGTGGTCTCCTCAGGTACACTATCTTGGCCATTTAATATCTCAGGGTAGCAGACAGGTGTTAACATCTCATATTAATGCAATATCTAAGGCCCCACATCGGACTACTCAGCGATAGCTTAAATATTTCCTAGGTATGACAGAATACTGCAGACAGTGGATTTTGCAAAAATTGCTAAACCTTTGACAAATCTTTTAAAGCAGGATATACTGGAGCCTCTCCCTTGGGATAATAAAGAAAAAATTCATTTCAAAATTTAAAACAAGCTTTAGCTACTGCCATCGCTTTAGGGTTACCAAACTATAATAAAACTTTTATTTTATTCTGTCATGAAAGAAATAGATTTATTCAGGGAGTGTTTGCATAGAAACATGGGGACAGCTATCGTCCATTAGCTTATTATAACACAGCACTCGATTCTGTTGCAAAAGAATTTCCACTCTGTTTAAGGGCAGTTGCCGCTGCTGCCATTTTAGTTAATCTTGCACAATTACTGGTGCTTGGGCATGATCTTACAGTAGCTGCCCCTCATTCTGTATCATTTCTTTTGCTTAAAATAAAAACTCAACCACTCTTGACTGCACGTCTAACTAAATATAAACTTACGCTTCTTTCTAATCCATCTATTTCTCTTATCTGCTGTCCTGTTCTAAGTCCTGCATCTCTGTTGCCTACTGTTGAAGATAGCAAAGAGCATGATTGTGTAACTATCTGCTTCTTCCTAGAACGGATTTAAAGGGCATTCCTATACCCAACATCAAAGTTAATCTGTTTGTGGATGGTTCCTGTGGAAAAAATCAAAGGGGGCAATTGATTGCAGGAATACCCATTTGCACCAAAGATACAATATTGTTGCAACAAAGATTAGAGGGTGTTCCTTCTGCTTAAATAGCTGAATTAGTAGCTCTGCAAAAAAGCCTGTGAGCTAGCCAAAGACAAGCTGGACAATATTTTTATAAACAGCTGTTATGCTTTTGGGGTGGTGCATGATTTTGGGCAACTTTAAAAAACAGAGGGGATTTTTGACCTCTTCAGAAAATCAAATTAAAAATTCAGGGGACATAAAGTCTTGTTAGATGCACTTTTGCTACCTAGGAGGCTGTCTGTATTCAAATGTGCCCATCAAAAGGGCATAGATGTAACAAAAGGCAACAATGTGTGGCAGATCAAGCTGCTAAACAAGCAGTAAAACATTGTTGTAAAGATCTGTGCATGTTAACTATGACAAACTCCAACAGTAATGATGTGTTTGATTTTGAAAAGTTGTCAGCCTTTCAAGCTAAAGCATCACAGGGACAAGTTCAGAGATGGCTTAAGGATGAATGCATTAAATCCGCCAAGAGATTGTGGTGACATCCAGATGGTCAAGTGGTGGCGCCTACCTCTTTGCTACCTTACCTGGTAAGGGAATATCATCTACCAGCCTATGCAGGCAAGGAAGTTTTATTTAATCAGATTACCAGAAGTTGATATGCCCCTCATGTCTCCTCTTTGATACTCCAGTATGTAAATAACAAAGAGATGAACATGTTTTCAAGTGGGGATCTTTCATTAATGTGCAGCTGGAAATTCTTTCATTAATGAAAGAGCTATGCAAAATTTTTAATACTAAGTTGAGTCTTCACTGTTCCAACCATCCACAGTCATCTGGATTAGTAAAAAGGGTAACTAGGACCCTTAAAAATAAAATTTAAAAAATGTGTGCTAAGATCCACTTAAAGTGGCCCAAAGCTCTCCCCTTAGCATTAATGATTATGAGGGTATCACTGAATGCCACGAAAAAGTTAAGTCCATATAAAATATTAATGGGGAGACCGATGGCCCTTCCAGCTACCCCTCCTGTGGAAAATGCAAATTTAGCTGTCAGATGATGCAATGATTTTATATTGTTGAAAACTTGTTCATGTCTTGCAGAAATATTATCAAACAGTAAAAGCAGCTCTTCCCCAGCCTCCTGACCAGCCCTGTCATCAACTGCAGCCGGGTGACTGGGCATGTGAAAACTTTTCAGAAAAAAACTGTCTAAGCCCGAGCTGGAAAGACCCTTTCCAGGTGCTGCTGTTAGCTATGCAGGACTACCAACATGGATCCATTCATCTCATTGCAAAAAAAAACTGTTGTGTAGGGGCCACAGACAAATCATTGCAGCCAACAGAAGAAAATTGAAGTGCAGCAGATGAATCATCTGCCCAATGAGAAAAGTCAACTTCAGTAGCAGTCCATGATAAATCCAGTGACAACAGGTACTCATGTTTTGTTTTTCCTGCTGTTTCCTCTTATAAACTAGTCAAAAAAAAAAAAAAACAGCTTTTTGCTGGTTCTTCAGCAATATGCTATAGACTTAAATGTAACAAACTGTTGGGTATGTTCGCATATACCTCATCATTCTAAGGTAATGATTCCCATGATTCCCATCCCTGCATCACAGGTGTTATTTAAAAAAAAAATAGTGACATCAGACTAACTTGGCATAATGTGACTGATTTCTCAAAGGTTGTGTCTCTTCCGCTTGCAACCACACTTCATGGGGACACATGTTATGCCAAAAATGTGACTGTACTGGTAGAAACCAGCTAATGTAATGACACTAGATATGAAAGCATATTAAACTTTTTGCACATAAAAAGCCATGACTGGGGGTATGGTATGGGTATAATAAAAGACTGTTACTATATCTGTAGTGATCGTGCCTACCCCTGTTTGCCTAGAAATTGGTCTGAATACTGGTTTATGGACTATATTACTCCTGCTATTCAGCATTTCAAAAATCCTACAGCATGTAGACTGAAAAATAAGCAGGCAATCCACTGGGCAGAGCAAGTATTTTCAGTCTTTACTCCTGGGTATAAAGTACAAAGGACAATGCTCAAAATCACCATGCTTGCTCTACTTTTTCAAGAGGTAGTCAACAAAACTGTAGTGTTACAAAATTGATTGGCACTTGATATAATGCTGCAAAAGGGGAGTCATGTGCCCTAATAAAAAGTCGTTGCTGTTGATATATTATTGTCTATCATGATAAACAGGAAACACTGACAAATTTCATGGAGCAAAGGGCTAAAGATTTGGACAGCACATCAAAACAATGGACACTTTTTAAATGGTTGGGGAGTGTTTTTGATAACCTGAAAACTAGTATAGCCCAGGGTATTGTAATTGCACTTTTTATTATATTTTGATAATTTTGGGCGGCCACGGTGGTGCAGTGGTTAGCATTGCCGCCTCACAGCAAGAGGTTCTCCGGTTCGATCCTCGGCTGGGGTGCCTTCTGTGTGGAGTCTGCATGTCCTCCCTGTGGTCGCGTGGGTTTCCTCCGGGTGCTCCGGTTTCCTCCCACATCCCAAAGACATGCTGCAGGTGGATTGGACACTCTAAATTGGCCCTAGGTGTGCGTGTGAGTGTGCCTTCTGTGGAAGGTTGGGCGCCGGGCTGGCAACTCGACACCGTAAAACTCCACTGCCATTCAATGTGTGGACAAGGTGATCCGCTGTGGCGACCCCTAACCGGGAAAAGCCGAAAGAAGAAGAAGAAGATTATATTTTGATAATTTTAATATTTTCTATTTTAAAGGCTGTAATTACAAGGTGTTTAACCTTGCCTGCACGTAAAATGACAATGTACATACCAGATAATAGAATTTCTATCACCACAAATAAATATTATGATGCTAAAGCGTATTTCATTAAACTAAAAAAAAGTAAAATATAATTACATGTATTGTATGACACTGATAGTGTCAAAGGGGGAGACTGTTATGGGACAAGATCAGTCTTATTAAAGTGTATATTAATTTCCAGTTTCATTAGTGATTCTATAATATGATTGTTAAAAACAAATTTGTATGCAGGACTGTGAAAAAATACAGTTTCATAAGCCAAAGTTACTATTGTGTTTCAACTGCATTCTTTTAATGATTTAAAGGGAAAAAGTAAGTGTTAAAAACAGATGTTGCTAGTGTGAAAGGAATTTGTTAGCCTGATTCCTCCAGGCTAAGAGTGAGTTGTTGCTAGGGTAAGTTTGCTAATAAGTAAAATGTCCAACGTCAAAAAACAAGATCCTTTGAGCAGGTGGGTCATGTAAAAGAAGGTGTTCACATGAAGCCCAAGGCAAAAATCACGAGAAATAAAAACATTCTGAAGTCATTGATCTGCCAAAAGTACGGTAACATCAAAATCTTGCATAGTTAAATTAATAAGCAAATGTATAACAGATGCAGTTTCCTTTGTTCATTGAGACTGGTTTACCAATTTCTATGAAGATAGTCTCCCATCACTGTAAATAAAATTTATGTTTGCACATCCTAAAGTGACTACTCTTAACATAACTAATGCATACAGATAAAAATGTAAAAGCCTTTGCTTCAGTTTTTTCTCAAATACATTCTAGCAGATGCAGTATGTAGCTAACAAAATATAAGCATACCTTCTGAAGTTTGGTAATCCTCTCTACAGATATATCCTGGAGAAATAGCATATGTGCAGTTTTTCCAATATAAACAAGTCTCCTCACCATCAGTTTGCCTAGCTACACGGTTGCCTTTTATATGGTGTAGATTCAGGGTTGTCAGCACAGTGAAGATGCAAATAAGGTGTGAACTCATTAGAATTGCTGAATCCCAAATACATGCATCCATGTAGGAGATGTAAATATAGTGCAGCCACTCCCTCAGTGTTTGTTTTTAATGGATTGCAACTGCGAATGATTACTGGTCAGGAGAAGGAAAACACAACAGCACTGCAGGCTGCCTTACTTCCACTGGGTGTGTCAGGTTAGATCTGCAAAGTGTTAGATGTAAATTTGGAAATGTAAGTAAGCCACACACAATTCACAGGTTCTGTTCCTTAACATTGAACCTGCCCTTCATTTGTTGGCAATTGCATATATCTCCAGTTAATATCCTCACACATTTTAAGGCCAATGATTTAGAATGACTTACACACTGCATGTCACAGATCACTAGCCCCTAAGGCAAGACAACGTACCCAACACTTTAGTCATAGGTGACTCTATAGTCAGGCACACTGATGTCCCACTCACCTGGCTGAAAAATGACAAAATTACAGTCAGCTGCCAGGATCTGTCACATAACGCATGCATTCAAGTCACTCCACAACAAGTACAGATACAACTCTATCATTGTCCATGTTGGAGTGAATGACTTGAGACATACCTCCCTGGACTACATGAAAAGGGACATGGAAGAGCTCTTGGATCATGTAGCCCAGGTAGGTATGACCCTAGCCCCGAGTAGCATCCTGCCAGAATGATACCACAGTATAAGGACAAAATTGATTGTCTTCAACAATTGGCTAAGCTTCTGGTGTCATTTAAAGGGGATCCAGTATCTGTCTGTCTAGGACGACATGATCGACAAACCGCAATGCTTTGCCAGAAATGGTCTACACCTGTCACCCCTGGGATTCAGGTTACTGGCTAAAGCTCTTGCCACCCCTATAGTGCCTTTTTTAGGCAAGGTTCAAAGGACAAAACCACCACCATAACAGATACAAGCATGCAAAATCTGAAGGTAATGCTACTCAATGCTAGAAGTCTAAACCTCAAAATGCAATCTCTCAAGGCACTCCTAAAAATGGAGAACATCAATATCTGTGCAGTAACTGAGACCTGGATCAAGGCTCCAGAGAGCACAACTGCAATACCAGACTACAACTCTTACCACACTTTTTGGCCACCAAACCAAGACCGAAACACTAAAGGTGGAGGAGTGTCCATATTCACCAAGGATATTCACACCTTCAGGCTAGTTGCCCAACACAATGCATCTGAAATTATCCAGGTGAATCTAATACTAGGTAAGACTGCAATCCAGATTGTAGCTTGCTACAGATCCCCTACCATGCCCCAAGATTTTCACTACACCTTTCTAAACATACTGGAAAATATTATGATATAAATAAACACCCTAATACTGGGTGATTTCAACTCCCATGCCATTAACTGGGAAAACTACTCAGGCACCAACACCTTTTCCCAATGGTTCTTGGAATTCATAAATTCCAATGCCCTGGATCAACTAATCCATTGTCACACCAGGGGCTCCAATATCCTAGACCTGGTCATTACCAACATGGGAGATAGATGCTCCACACCAGTGGTCACCCCCTCATTGGTCAGATCTGACCATAACCAAATCACCCTTGACATCCACATCCCACCCCCACCCCACAGTAAGGCAACCTCCATAAAAAACTTCTCCAAAGCCAACTTCATGCTATTCAAATCAGAAGTGACAAACTTTATGACACCTATGCAGACGGGAGCTGAAAGTTTGACTGCCGAATCCTACACTAAGGCACTGTATGAGCACATCCACTCGTGCATGAATCATGCTATCCCAAATAGAACCAAGGCACTCTCCTCCAAAAAAAGGATGCCAATCTGGTGGTCCCCTGCCATAAACAAACTATACAACAGAAGGAAGAAACTGAAAAGAGGAAAATCCCAGGATGCAAAAAACTCCCTTACCAGCCTCAGTAAGAAGCTGAGATCCCTCATAAAATCCTCCAAAGCTAGTTACAAAAATAAAATTACCAAAGATTACAAAGACAGGCACAAGGCATTCTATAGTTATGTCAAGAATCTAAATGGCAATGCTCAGATCTGCTCTGAGCTACAACAGAATGGCATTAAATATACTGATCCTAAGGATATTGCCAATATCCTGGCAGATCGATTTAGTGTCAACTTCACCCCCTCTCACCCCCTAAAGGGTCCATCTCAATACCAAAAGATTGCCAAATTCTGGTAATCATGGCCCCACAGGTAGAAACCGCACTCTCCAAAGCTAAGAATACAGCATCCATGGGACCAGATGATATCCCAGGCTGTGTACTACATGAACTACAAAATGAACTGGCACCTCACCTAAGTGCCATGTTTAATCATAGCTTCACCTCAGGCTTTGTGCCCACTGAGTGGCGCACAGCTACAAT
Source organism: Protopterus annectens (assembly GCF_019279795.1). NCBI lineage: Eukaryota > Metazoa > Chordata > Ceratodontiformes > Protopteridae > Protopterus > Protopterus annectens. The sequence goes on from NC_056725.1 coordinate 1,426,975,876, forward strand.
TATCCCACTCCACAAGGGGGGGATCCACCTTGGATCCCAGAAACTACCATCCCATCAGTCTGACGAGCCTGATCTGCAAGGGCATGGTATGCATTATTATGGAACTTATAAACAAAGACATTGGCAACCTTCAAACACTGGACCCCACCAAGTTTGGGTTCGTGAAGGGCTGATCTTGTCTCCTGAACCTGATTGACTTCTTCAAATCAGTTTCCAGAGCTGTGGACGAGGGTATGGTGGTCCACACAGCCGATCTGGACCTTGCCAGTGCCTTTGACACCATCCCCCACTCTGGAATCATAGATAAACTTACAAAGCTGGGCATAAATCCCTATGTCACTCAATGGGTTGCCAACTAGCTTACTGACAGAACCCAGACTGTAAAAGTAGCCGACTCCAAATCCAGCTTCAGACAAGTGACAAGTGGAGTATCTCAGGGTTCAGTCCTGGGACTGCTCTTGTTTGGCATCTACTTCTCTGAAGTACAGGCCAACACTAAGGGACTCTGGCTAACAAAGTCCACAGATAACTGCAAACTGGGAGCCATTATTGAACCCCCAAATTATGTGGATATTCTACAAAAGGGCCTTACAGAAACAGATGCTTGGTGCCAGAGCCATGGGCTCAAGCTTAATGCCAAGAAATATATAGTTATCCCCTTTGGGATAAAACATGTACCCATGAATTACCACATAGGTGGCAGTACACTAAACACCAAAAGTGTGATGAGAAACTTAGGAACAGAGGTGGACAGTGGTCTCACCTTCGATAAACACATCGCCACAACAGTCAGGAAATCCTTCTCATCGCTAAGGGCTTTTCATCCAGAAAAAAGGAGGTCATTGTCCCCCTGTACTCATCCCTCATTAGACCCATTATAGAGTACAACTCCCCGTTTGGTATGTACCTCACAAGACATCTGCAACAGCTGGAAAGGATGCAGAAATACCTCACTAAAAGAATAACAGGCCTAAAGCAGATGCCCTATGCTGACCGTATAAAAAACTCCAGCTATACTCTGTGGCATATCGTCTACTCAGAGGTGATCTCTGCTTAACATACAAGGCCATGTCAAACCTTGAGCTGTTGGACATGCTCCACTTAAAGAAATCCCAATCCCTCAGAGCCACACTCTCCAGGGATCTAAACCTTGTCATCACAATGAACAAAACATGCTGGAGGGATAGGTTCCTGACCCAGAGACTCCCCATACTCTGGAATAGACTGCCCATATATGTCTAGCAGAGCGCCTCCTTGGCCCTCTTCAAAATGAACCTTGATGATTGGATGGGAGATAGGAAATTCACCCCAGGGATCACTTCAGTCTCCCTGCTAGACAGGGGTCCAGGGAAGTAAATATTGGGGGAAGAAATAGCCAGGGAATTGTTATGGCTAGGCATATATAGGCCCTGTAGCCTTGTACCAACCTATGAACATATAACTGAAAATGACCAACAAACACAGAAAGGTAAGACAGAGCTGTATATTTGCAAGCAGTAATCATAACAGGTTGGTGATCACTAAGTGCACTACATACAGAAATAATAAACACACAAATAACAGTTGTATGGTTTGATATCACAGTAGATCCTGTTGCATTTGGTTGTGTGCAGAATGAGTTTGGCTCTTTGCTGCAAAGCTGTTTGTGTGGCAAAGAGGGATAAGGCATCCATCCTGTGTTCTCAAGCTGCATTGGAGTGAAAGTTCAAATCCAAATCTGTGTAGACATATCTTATGTTAGCCATCATTTTCTTGTATGTATGTCGTACATTGATTTCCACATTTCAACTACTTGTCCCTTTTTTCTATTTTTCCCTTTCTGCCTTTGTTTGTCTAATTTTGTGGGGGACCAGTATTTGCAAGATGAGGCCTATAGCGTGATCATGGCAATGGAGGAAATGAATGGCTTGGCTGTACTTATCTCGTTTGTGCAAAGAGCGACAATGCACAGACTGGACAACTTGACCACCCAGGAAGCAGACAGAACCAAGACAGCCAAAAATAGAAACTGGATACATTCAATTAATGCTACTGGGTATTGTGCAAACCCGATAAGCAGTGTTGAGCTGTGGTTAACAGCAAGAGCTTAAGAATGATTTCTAAAATAGAGAATTTCATATAACTAGTCCTGTGGGAGCGGGTGTAAGTGTAGGGTTGGAGTACAAATGTCTTGGGTTCTAGTATACGGTGTGCACCTTTTTTTTTTCCTGTTGTGACATTGCAGTTTATCAGTTTATGGTGATGAACTGAAACACAGACAAGTGTTATTTCACCATTCTTGTGGCAACAGGTGTAAGTGTAGGACTGCCATACACATGTTCCTAGGTTCTAATGCAGGATATTTCATACACATTTGTTCCACTTCCCATTATAGTCACTCTCACTTATGACACTGCAGATAGTGGAAATGATATTAATTATATCTATGATAGATGAGACACTATTATTGTGTCATGTAATTATTTATTTGTCTACATATTACCACATTTATTATCAGTTGTATGAATGTGGGTATACTGTGCACTATATTACTGTAAGTATAAGTCTGCTATCTGGACTTGCATGGCCTTCACATTTCCCTACGATACATACACAACTGCCTGTATATCCAGTAGCCTCGTCAGGTCACACACACACACACACACACACACACACACACACACACACACACACACACACACACACACACACACACACACACACACACTCTCACACTTGTAACAGCTCATACTGTCACCTATATTTATGTATGATGTCTGACTATCTCTGTGCAACAATTCTTCTGTGGCAAACATGGAAAGTCAATGCTGCGGTAGAAAACAGTTTGTCCCTAATCCCTAGGTTTGAATCCCACACGGTAAAACTCAATTTTCTTAGTGTATAAAGTTAAAAACAAATATGTCAGGTCATTATATTTATGCCCCCAGTGCATGTCTGCAAACCTAACTCACCTAAGAGTTATCTTCCAATTTCCAATATATATATTTCCAGGCTACTTCAGTAGACACCTGTCAAATTAAATCCGAGTGTCAGATTAACCTTCCAGTTTCAATTACCTAATTCCTTACTGCTTGATACTGCTGCTTTCCCCCGACCATCTTACAAATATTTTGCTCAGAGATGTGCACTCCTGAACAATGTGTTTGCGGAGAGTAGCAGTGCCAAGTAGTGTGCACACTCCAGTAAATGTGATAACTGGAATTGGTGGGAAAGCATTAGTCACCATTGCACTAGATCCACTGGTAAACATGGCAGGTGTTAGTGGGGAATGTGCCAGGTTTAGGGCATAGAAGTGGGGTGTCCAGGAGTCCAGGATATGTACTGGACTCCTAGTATAGCACAGCAACCGAAGGCTTCTGCAGAGGAATTATTCTGGCTCCCAGTACAAATCTGAGGCATGGAATAGATTAGTCCAGGCTTCATCCAGTGCCACTGGTATCCTGCACACCGAAGAGCAATGCAGGCATTATTTAATGACCTACAGAGGAGAAAGATGGAGACTCTCAACCATTGGGTAGAGGAATTTAGGATCAGGACATCCCACACCTGTGTAAGTATCAACTACATAGAGTACTTGTAAGATGTAGAAAGCTGAATGCAGGCAAGACTGGTATACATAATGGTCTTTGGTTCTTTTCTGTTTCTTCCCAGCTGCCAGTGATTGGGAGTGCAATGTCTGAGCCCATGGGGTTTGATTGGTGAGGATGAGGGAAGCATGTAGTATTCATGCAGCAGAAGAGTAGTGTTATTGTATCATTAAAAGTTAAAGATAGCATTTTTGGTATTTTATAGAATTATACCAAATTGAGTATGCATATCCCAACTATAAAAGCAAGTATGCATGCATCAATCTGCAGCACAAACCAGTTATAAGAGTACAATATTAGACTTTAGTCAGAGGTTGTGGTTTCAAGTACCATACTTCACAACTATACAATACTGTGATTTCTTCAATAATATTTACATTAATTTGAAACTTCACACAAATGCCCTGCTGTAATCTGTAATCTGTATAACTGGAACAAGCATATGTGCAATATCTGCACATTTCAAGGATTACTTGCTGCAATTTGTTCTATAATATGCATCTGTTAGGATGTGTAGACTTAAATGTAAAAGTTAAGATAGAGTTTGTATTAATGCATTGTCTTATCTCTCTTTTTTATTTTTATTTTATATTATTTATAAAAATAAATTTTGTTTTTTTTTATTTTATTTTATGAATATTTTAAAAATATATTTTATTTTATTTTATTGTAAAAATATTTTTTATTTTAGTTTATTATAGTTTTTTTTTTATTTTTATTATGTGTCCTCAAAATGTGTCTATGCTGTCCATGTGTACATGTGTACCACATCACTAAATGCTCCACAGCAATGTGGGGTAGGCCAACCTCACTGGATCTGCCTTTCCCCACTCCACTGGCTGCAGCACTGATGTCCAGCATATCTGAGATCCATCTGACAGCACTGCTTCTGCTGCATCTGCACTACCTACACCCTTAGGTAGTCCTCCCCCAGAGGCTGCTCCAGTGGTACTATCTGGGAGCAGTGGTGGAAGTGGTAATTTCATCACCCAGAGAGAGTAGCCAGGGATCATGCATAGGGTTATGCGCTGCACCATTGGTGCATGCCTACACCGGCTGGAGAGGCTGCTCTTTGTCATTTTGCATAGCACTGGGAGGGGGAGGAGGAGACATCAAGCACTCCAGCCACTAGCAGAGTTAAGTAACAATGATAGCAGTCCAGTAGCTGAGGACTTGATTCTCACTGTATCCCAGCTGACAACCATGGGCTCAGGATGTCCCCATCCTCACCCCAATCATGGTGTCTCCCAAACATTTGTGTCCATCACCATCCCTGTCTCGTGTCTTGTTTGTCTGTCTGTCTGTAACTGCTTCCTCACCTACCCAACTTACCTGACCCAGACATACCTACATCCCTTCCCCAACTTACTTCTATCTCTAAAATAAAAATGAAATTGTCATGTGTCCCACCAAAAAAAAGAAAAAAAAATCATCCCATACATAGATGTCCATTTCACACATGTGTCTTCTTGACACACTTGATTCGGTCCAATTGGCTATACTATATGATTGTGTTGTGGTCACCCCTCTCTCTGAAAGTGACAATCCAAATTCAGTTAATATTCTGCACATATGTTCAGTTTACACTGTCAAAGAAATGGATAGCTATGGTTCTTTCATTCCTCTCTCCTGCACATTCCTGTCCTGCTTTCTCTTTGTTCTTCCTCCTACTTGCTCCTCATTTCACCACTTTCCTATCTACCCCATTTCACCACTTTAATCTAGTCAAAAAATAGAATCAAACACAACACACAGAAATTGTTGGAAAAGCAATGGATCCCTTCACTTTTGTGGCTCCATGTTTGCGAGAAGGTACACATTGCATACCAACGCACAGCAATGGTGAGTGGCGGCAAACTGCTGCGGTTACCTCTGCACAATGCCACTTAACCCCGCTGTACTATAAAGATTTCATGTCATTGCATTATCAATGTTTAATTACAAATATTTAAAAATATTACATACACCTGGATTCGAACCCAGTACCATCTGGCCCCAAAAAGGAATCTATCAGTACATCAACACATGCTGCAACAGTCAGTTATGCAACAGGTGTGTTTCATAGACTCAGTACTAACCAGACTTAACAATGCAGCTCATGTTTGTGCACTGCTTAGCTATGCGCAAACATGTGTATAGCGCATACATATGCACTTTGCTAAATGTCACACAAACCTGCTGCTCACCATGCTATGGAAATGTACATATTATTCTGTATGTATTATTTGTCTATTGTATGCATAGTCAATTGTTCTTCATGTACTCTGCTGCTCATTTATTGTTCTGTGGAGCTTTTCTCCCCGGGCCTCCACTGAAAAAGGACGTGTCCAGTTGGAATTTCCCAGGAAACAAATGTAAATAAATAATAAATAAATAAATAAATAAAAATACTGCTGTTTACTGTCCTTTTCCTCTCTATAACATGAAATTACATGAGGAGACATTGCAAACTGAGGGCTGTGTCTAATAATATGTCACATATTTACAATACATCCTCCAGGTACTGCAACCCTGATGTCTTAATACTTTTTCCGCAGATATATCAGCCACACTACAAAATGTAATATCAAATGTTGTATGATATGCAATGCACATCAATCTGGTAACATACAGAACTACAGCTATTGATGCATACACCTAAAAAGCCTTATCTGGAAAGCTAGGGAAGGATTCAGCATGGACTATATCCACAGGGACATAGGTGACTTTCAACACATTTGACCCAACCCATTTTGCTTTAGTCAAGGGTATATCTTGCGTATTGAACCTTGTGGACTTCTTTGATACTGACCCCAAAGACCTGGATGAGGGATAACAGGACATGCCGCCTATATTGAGTTATCCAAGGCATTTGACACCATCCCCATTCCCGTCTCATAGTGAAAATTTCCCATGTTGGAATTAAGCCATACAGTAGTAGAGGGATCGGAAACTGGCTCAGCAATAGAAGGCACACTCTCATAGTTGAGACTGTACCTCCACCACTAGCCAATTACCATTCAAGTACCACAAGGATTTGTGATGGGCCCTCAACTGTTTACAAACTACTTCCTTGAGGCACAGGCAACGGTAGATGGTCTATGGTTTACCAAGACTGCAGATGACTGGTAACTGGACACACTCATATAGAGTCTCTCAATGATGGTTACATATTACAGCAGAGGCTGATACATACAAATGATTGATGCCAAACTCACAGACTGAACCTTAAAGCATACAATGCCTCATTGTCCCCTTTGGCAATGAAGTACCCCTGCTAATTATGATATACATGAAGATAGTAAAAAGCAGAAAGGTGGCCAAAGGACAAAAACAGCAAAAAAAAAAAAGCAATATCAAAAGTAATAAACCACTGATCCAACTGTTAAAATACTTTTATTAGAAAACAACAAAGGTTTCAAGACATTCAGGACTCTTCATCAGTGTTACAATTAAAAAGCATTCACTTCCTATTTAAAACCAAATCCAACCTATCAAAGTAGTTGTCACAAATACATGACTTAGATCTTTATAAAATCACATGACAGAATAAAATCACATGACAGAATAAAAAATCATATGAAGGAAATCAGTAATAAATAATGTGTGTGTGTGTGTGTGTGTGTGTGTGTGTGTGTGTGTGTGTGTGTGTGTGTGTGTGTGTGTGTGTGTGTGTGTGTGAGTGTGAGCTCTTGCCTGACATTACAGAGAACATTTTACGCCAGCGTGTGGGACACTGTTATATTCTCAACAGACACTGCTGATGTCATCAGCTATAAAGTGTTGTCTGACACACTCCAATTCAGACTTGAGCTTTGGCAATTGCCTTAAATGCAGAAGTCTGTAGTCTGTGTACTTAGATAAGTAGGGGTTCTATTATCATTGCAGTCAACTGTGTGTGTGTGTGTGTGTGTGTGTGTGTGTGTGTGTGTGTGTGTGTGTGTGTGTGTGTGTGTATGAGCTTTTACCTCACCTTACAGAGAGCATTTTACACCAGCATGTAGTACACTATTACCATATTCGCTGCAATGAACACTGCTGATGTCATCAGCTATAAGTGTTGTCTAAGACACTCCAAGTTGGACTTGAGATGTGCCTCATTCCCTAAATACAGAGGTCTGTAGTCTATGTACTTACATGGGTAGGGGTTCTATTCTCACTGCAGTCAACTATGTATGTGTGTGTGTGTATGAGCTCTTGCTTGACATTACAGGCAGCCTTTTACACCAGCATGTGGAACATTGTTATTACCATATTCTCTTTAACAGACACTGTTAATGTCATCAACTATATCAGCTTTTTGGCTAGGCAGTACTCCCACAGGGTAGGGTCAGACACTGGCATGGAGCCCAGGCAGAAGTCACCTCATCCTATATAAGACAGATTACAGTGATATGCCTTTTAATCTATCCACATACATCATGGCATGGTTTGTAGACCCTGTGTTATCTTGCTGAGAAAGCCCTGTGGTCTCTCCAGCTGCTTCATGTGTCTGGGTTAGTACATGCAAAAGAGGGCATTATACTGTATTACTGTTCTGATGAGGTTTGACTACAGTGCTGTCATACAGTCCTAAGATCTGAATATGATGGTGTGACTTATCATGTGCACAACATAGGCTTTCACTACCAATGTGGATACTTGGTGGTTGAAGTTTAGATTGCTATCTACCTGTGTTCCTTGTACTTGCATTACTGGGTTTCTACATAGCAGGACTGTTGTCAATGCTGTGATTAACACAAAATTCCATTTTTCAGATGGAGAACATAATAAGACAACATTCTGCATTTATCTGTAGATCGTGTGCCTTTGTCACCATTCATTTTGTCTGTGTTAGCTCCTCCTGTACTAGGTTATCATCATGGGTGGACTCAATGATTGCATCCAATATGCAAGAATCAACAAACTTGGTAAGTCAAAAGCCATATTCTTTAGCCTGAACTGTTAAAAAATAAAGTCCAAACAGTGAAGGGCCAAGATCAGATCCCTGGGGTTTGCCAGTGGTGACAGCTCTACTGGTACAGGTTTATTCACTAACTTTCACAATATGTGTTGCACTAACAGAATGACAGCTATCTGTGAAGCCCTGGTGATCATCGTGGCATTTCGCACTAATCTGCAGACCACAGGCAATCTGCTTTAAACCGAATTGCTATCTGCATTCACTTATATGGTTTCCTGGCCAGCAACACTGTTGCCAGCCACAAAACCTTGCTTAGACGCGGCCTGTGGCATTAATGTGCATTGAGTGGTTTGTGGGCTCCCACTTGCAGTGGACCGCCTTGCACAAATGTGAACTCCATGTAGATTTTGCATGGAGTCTACATGGAATTTATTGAATCCTGCGGTTATTTTAGGCATAAGAATTATGACTTGAGAATATTATTAATACATCTCCTGTGATGGCAACTTTCAGGTCAAAGGATTTCAAGGAATAAAAAAAATGAACTGCCAGGAGCACACTACTGTAAGTTTATTGACACAGGAAATCTAAAAACCCGTAGGTCTAAAATACAAACACAACAAAGTTTTAATAAAAGACTACACAACCATGAATTAAATCATGACACACATTAAGTGCTTTCATTCCTGGTAATGTGAGACTTCATCAGACTAATTTACAGTACCACCTTCTAATCTTATATAATTCGTGTTAGTTGCCCATTGGTAAATTAATTAACAAATTCTGGTCTTTGTTGTAAACCTTTATCACACTAAATCAGTCCTTAAAAACACATACACCCCAAATATAAAACCTTTCTACTTGTATAAAAAATACATTACCCATTCATAAAAACATCACATCAAAATCTAAAAATACATGACATTTTCTTGTTTAATGACATGCCCTTATCTTTAACACACAACCTATAGATATAATTTAATTGAGTCCATAACTGACTGCTGATTTCATTTTTAACTGCCATTTAAGTTCCTTTGTTTCTAGCAAATCCTTCAAGGACCCCCCCATATCAAGTTTCATACTGTCCACAATGAAAACATTTAAAACAATGACTATTGTTGACCTTAATGTGTTTATACAGGGCATTGACTACATTTTTCTTATTAATGCCATAAATATGCTGATAGATTCTTTCTTTCAGTGCCATCTTTGTTTTGCCCATGCAAAAGCTAGGGCATTCAGTGCATTTCATAATGTAAACCACTTTACTACTAGCACAGCTATATCTTTGTGTGATAAATATTTCTCTATAATCTTCTATGTAAAACTTCCATTACGTATTTCTATTGCTTACACTGCCCACACCTTGTAATCTCATGGTAAAAACTAGTGATTAGATGCCTTTCGAACAAGTTCTTAAAACAAAGGTTCTTCATATAAACCACCTTTGGTGAAGATCCCAGTTTGTAAAATTGCTCGCCTCCAGTTCCAGTTTTTGTAAATTACTTCTTTTATTGCACAAAAATCTAAGTTATATGGGAGTATTAAAGCCCTTCCAAATTAGCTTGATATTCTTTGACAATTCTTGTTAAAAGTAAAATTCATCTTTCTTAGTAATGGGGCAACTATGTTGCCTTGTCTTTTTACAATAACTTCTGTTTCCCAGTATTAATAAGCCTATTAGGGTATCCCCTGAATAACATCCCTGTTAACTTGGTACATTCATCATAAAATACATTAGCTTGTGAAATCATTCTAGCCAACCTCATCATTTGTCCTTTGATTAAGACCTTTTTTTTGAAAATGGGGGTGCCAACTGGTATAATCTAATGAGAAGTTTGAGTATGTGGGCTTTCTATATGTGTTGGATTCAAATATCTTATTGAGTCTATCCTTAATAATTGAAACATCTAAGTAATTAATTATATCCTGGGAATAACTCATAGTGAATCTTAAAAATTCTTTTGTAGAGTTAATGTAACTAAAACACTCGTCAAGTTTGTTTTTGTCATTGACCCAAACTGCCGTCCATATTCCAAGACTTATAAAAACTTGAGTTAAATTATAAAATTTGTTTCCCAGCAGGCTACCACCAAATTAACAAATAATAAGGCACAAGCTGCCCCCATTGCTACGCCAGTTTGTTGATGAAACAACTGTCCCTCAAAAAAGATTAAATTAAATTAATAGTTAATATGGTCTCCATCAAACATGTGTACACCATAATGTCCTTGTGGTCCATTCCATTATATTGATATAAGCAGCTGTAAAACCATTCAACTCCTGTATTGTGGGGAATAACTAAAAACAAATCCTTTATGTCTATTGTTACAAAGATAAAGTCATCATTTTATAATTCATCAGAGATTTTGGTTAAAAAATCCCATGAATCTTTAAACAAATATTTCACATTAGTTATTAATGGTTTCAATTCAAGATAAATAAATTTACCCATATTGCTATTCTTTGACAATTTAGCATCCACTATCTGACATAGAGGTGGGTCTTTCACATTTTTTATGTATCTTAGCTATTCCGAATACAGTGGGTGTTTTTGGGAACTCAACCCTAAGATAATCTTTAAAATCTGGCAAGTGTTTATTTACAGCATTGCTCTCTTGCTTAGGTTTCTTAGCTATAAATCTTAGTTCATTCTGAAGTATGCTACTTTACCCCCCCCACCAAACCTTTCTGAATGCATTATTATATAATAACTGCCTGTTGTTGCCTTCATGCTTACCCTAGAATTTCTGCTTTTCTCTTTTCCTAGTTGAACTCTACAGTTCCCTACAAAACGGTGTCTACAGGACTGCAATCAGTTTCTCTCAACATTTAAACAGAGTAGGTTACACACAAACAGCATTTGTTAAGCTTTCACTTACCATGCTTTGTAATTAAGCAGGTCACCATATTGGTCAGCCATAGGGCTCTTTGTTTCTACTTGAGTGGTTGCCTCCTTCCCCTGTAACTGAAGTAAATTGACTCTTTCATTAAGAGCTGTAATACTTACCTTATAGCTTTAGGACACCTTAGGAAACCTTGTAAACTGCAATAGCCCCGCTACGTTCGCCCTCGCTATGCTCGGGCTCTCTTCGCTCCCCTCAATGCCCCCAATTCCCTCCCGCCCCAAGTACCTCTAAATTTATAGTACTATAGCCACTCCCCCACTTTCTAGATCCTATCTGCTTTCATCTGGGATAATTCCACCCACCCCCATTCTACTACCTACATTTTAATAGTGCCTATTAGCTTTCATCTGGCATTCTCCCATCCCCCTTCCAGTACCTTTACCTCACCACTCTATCTTCTGGTGTTGCATCACCAGGTAAAACAGTTCCTTAACTCACTAGCTGAATGACATATAATGATACACTCCTCTTTACTACCCCTCTTGTTCACACCATACCTCCTTACCTTGTATGAAAACCAGTTTCTCACGAGATTTCAGGTCCCAAAAGGCCATACTATCACCCCAGTTGTAAATCCTTCCACCTTCAACCATATTTACAGTACCAGATCCTATCCAACATCTTGTTCAGTCTATCAACATCTCAACCCCAGGCACATTAGCTCTAGATCCAAACACTACCACAAATTAATAAACAAATTCCTGAAGTTCATCACCAAGTATAGACTCAACCTAATACTTGGTGGTGATATTCACCCCAACCCTGGCCCACTCACTTCAGATACACATACCCCCTCTACTTGTAGTCTAAGCTACAAACCTACAATTAATAGGCCAACTAACTCTCTCCTAGTCTGTCATCTCAATATTAGAAGCATTAATAACAAGGTACATGAATTGCATGCACTTCTGGATGTCCACTCCCCTGAGATTCTCTGTTTATCTGAAACCTGGTTAAAACCTAACACTAAAGACAATGAAGTGTTACCACCTGGATACAACATACACAGGCTGGATCGTGCTTCGGTGAAGGGGGGTGGAGTAGCTGTACTCTATAAATCTGAGTTGAATGTCACCATAGATGTAATACAACCTCCTCAGATTAATAACTCAGAGATTCTTGCCACCAAATTGCAACTTAATAAAAATAAATGCATTAATATCATCTGTATGTACATTCCCCTGGGTAACAATATATCTATATTTGAAGATATCCTGCCCTGGCTATCATGTCACTACCCCCAAGAAACCCTACTACTTGGAGACTTTAAAATAGACTGGGGCACCTGTTCCTCAGAATCTCCAACCACCCATATTAACCTGCATGCATTTACACAAATCATATCCACCCTTACCAGGATAGGTAAACCCAACCAAAAAGAAAGTATACTCGACTGGGTACTCATAAACAGTCACCCCCAACTATACACCTTTGGTACCCTTCTTAATGGCCTAAGCGATCACCTTCTCACATATGTAATTAAGCACAAAACCATTAATTCCCAACAACCCTTACTCAGAAAGGTTAGAAACAATAAAAACTTTGACCCTGACAAATTCCAACAAGAACTAAACTCATGTAATTGGTCTATTCTAAAACACCTCCCCTTAGATGAAGCAGTAGCATACTTTAACAACAAATTCCTTGAGATCCTTGATTTGCATGCACCTGTTCGTTCAAAAAGAACCAAGGCAAAAACTGCACCATGGCTTTCTATAGAGTCTAAACTCAAAATTACCCTTAGAAACAAAGCATGGGCTTTATGGCATTCTTCTAAAGACCCTCAAGATCACATTAAATACAGGCAATCCAGGAACGAAACCAAAAAATCAATTTTACAAGACAAAAAACAATACTACTGTAATTTACAGACAGTAAATCAAAATAACCCTCAGAAGTTTTGGGCAGGTTTAAATAATCTACTACATCTTGGACAAACTTCAACGCCAATCCCTGCTACTACTATTGATAAAACCCCTGAAGATGTTTCTGATAGTTTTAACCAATTCTTTACTGAGACAATTCAAGCCCTAGCTAGCCAACTACCTCCTAGCTCCCCTGGTCCTGAAAGTAGCACCGCTAGAAGCCTACTTGCGTTCAGCTTCCAACCAGTCGCCACTTCACTTATACATACCTTGATCAAAAAATTAAAACCCACTACACTTTCTGCTGATCAACCCCCTGCCGAGTACCTATAAAAATCAGCTGATGCTATTGCTTACCCTGTCTCAATACTAATCAATCGAACCATAGTAGAAGCTAAAATTTCCACCATCTGGAAAATATCCTATGTAATCCCACTTCACAAAGGAGGCAGCTCTACTGAATTCTCCAATTACAGGCCAATAGCTATACTCTCTCCACTTGCAAAGATTATGGAAAAATGTATTCATAGACAACTCATGCACCACCTAATCCAAAATCGCCTTATGGCAGACACTCAGCATGGCTTCCGTCCTCATCACAGCACTACTTCAGCCCTCCTAGCCTTTACTAACACCATAAACCATAATCGCAACAATAATTATATATCCTCAGCCCTCTTTTTGGATCTTTCCAAGGCATTCGATATGGTTGATCACCAACCTTTAATCCACACCCTGCAAGCATTCTGTCTAGATACTGTAGCCCTCCAATGGTTTCAATCCTACCTGAATGGTCGACAGCAGGCTGTCTTCTGGCAGAACAAACTCTCTAACCTTCTACCTAACACCCTTGGAGTACCACAAGGCTCTATACTAGGGCCCTTGCTGTTCTCCATCTTCATTAACGACCTTTATTCTGTCATCCCAAAAGTCAGCTGTATCCAATATGCTGATGACTCTACTCTGATTTGTACAGCCACATCTCCGGTAGAGTTATGGTCAGCTACCCAGACCACCTTTAATACAATAGAAAACTGGCTTTCTGAACATCGTCTGATCCTAAATCCCAAAAAAACTAAAATGCTGTTGTTTTCACCAACATGTAGATCTACTGCTTTCACCTTTACCATAACATCAAATGATGGCACAATAATCTCCCCTGACCCATCTAAAAAACTATTAGGTTTCATCATAGACAATAATCTAAAATTTGACCTACATGTTAACCAAACTATCAAAACCATCAATAAAAAACTAGGGTCACTTTACAGAATAAAAGCCTTCCTAACTCCTGCAGCTAAAATTGCCATAGCTCGCTCTCACCTTCTTTCAACCCTTCTGTATGCATCCCCTCTACTCTCGAATTTAAACAAGACTGTCCTTAACAAACTCTCAATTTGCTACAACCACATTGCCAGGTTTGCCACTGGGCTGCCTTTTAGGACACATCATTGCATCAATCTAAATCAGCTTGGTTGGCTTGAACTACCCAGCCTAATCCAGTATAACCAACTGATTATGGCCTATAAAATCCTCTATAATCTGGACAATACTCCTGCACTTAAAAATATTATCACCCCCTATAACAATCCTAGACCGCTTCGATCCTCTAACAAACTACTAAATCAGACTAGCAAAATTAATAACACAGCCGGTGATTCTGTCTTTGCAAACTCTGTAAGTAGATCCTGGAACTCTCTTCCAGCTGATATTACCTTACTTTCCACCTTAGGTCAATTTAAAACTAGACTCAAACAACATTTGTCACTTAACTGGATATGTCAATGTATCAAGCCTGGCTAACTCACTCTACAATGTGTGAAAACCTGTTAACCAGTTTACTGTGTAATTTAATTTAATCCTGACTTGTGCTCAGGATTAACTGTAACCTGTGGAACTTGTTTAACTTGCTTACTTATGTAATCTCTGTAAATAGTCTGTTTGTAATATGTAATGCTGGTATTATGTAATGCTGTATCTGCTTACCCTTGGAGCTTTTCTCCCCGGGCCTCCGCTGAAAATGGACATGCATCCAGTCGGACTATCCCTGTCAAAAAATGTAAAATAAAATAAAAATAAATAAAAACAATCATATACCTGTTTGAAAATCTGCCCCTGTGTCCAAATATCAAATAGCAGAGTGTCAGTGTTATGATAAGCATACATTTTTCTGGTTAGTTGAAACCTCTTTGCACGTGTCACTGTATACAATTGTTAACATCTTGTCTAGATAGTCATTAAAATTCATTACATCTAGTCCCCCCTTTATCAGGTTTCATTAACCTGATTTGTCTAATTTTGTATATAAATTGAAATAGTTCTTGTTCTTATGAGGTCAAATTCCTATTTCGGAATTTACTAGTTTTAACCACCTTTCTTATGTCCTACTCACAATTTGTTTTTGAACAAGTGTATTATAGGATGAAGAGGAGGATTAAAAATACTTGGTCTGTGCTATTCCACTGCTGAGAAATTGCTACCATTGTTATTCTTATTAAATTATAAGCATAAACTGAGTTTCCTAGTGAATGACCTTAAGTCAATAAAAATATCTTCTATTTTAGCACTCCGTGCTGGGACAAATGTCAAGCCTTTTTCAAACAAATTGCCCCATTCCTTTTTAATGTCAGCACAACCATAATTGTAAACCTTAAGTCACCATAGACATTAGTAATATTAGGAAAATTCCCCACCCTTAACTCATGTAACTGGTCATTCTGTTGTCCCTGTTATTGGTCTGATAATGTCCCTGATTCTATCCAACCCTCTGTCTGTCCCTCTGACCATACTTCCCCTATAGTTGTTTGTCCTGTTTTGTTGTTATTGATTCCTTATCTCTGATGTCTGAAGATTTGGGGGGGGGGTCTAAAGGGATGTCTTCATTGAGTAACACAGGCTCCATTTCATTGCCACTATTAGAAGTTTGCACGCTAAAATTGTTCTTGTTGAGGGGGTGTCAGGTAAGCGTGCCCTTCATCATAATCAGTATTGTTTCTCTTTAACTTTTTTTTTCTATTTCTAACTTCAGCAATAATGTTTTCAACTTTATCAGAAATACCAGGGTATTCCTTTTGTTTAAAATCAAATAACAAATCATTATTAATAATATTGTCCAATTCAGCAATTTCCTGTCATTAAAATGTCCATGTCTTTAATATTGTGTTTCATAGGAAGTTCCATGTGTTAACACCCGTGCCAGTCAAATAAATTTAAAAGATCCTGATGCAATGGTGAGCCATTAATGAGCCCCCTTGGAGACGTCCAACTCCTTAACCCCTTAGGGACACATTGTAACTTAATGCGCTCCCTCAGATAACTAATTCCTATTTGTAATTTCCTCTGTTTTGTTAATTTAGTCTCAAAAAAGTGTAACAGTTTGTCCATAGACTCCGATCTGGAAATGAAAAAAATTAGGACTCGCCCGTAACAAAGTCTTTTCACTAAACCAGTCTCTTAATCAGCTCCTCACTCAATTTTTTGTCGTTTCACCACTAACTGCTAAATACATGACATCCCTCTGATTTGAAACGGCCATAGACATATCATATTATTATATGTAGTAAGCAGTGACTACTCGATGACTTATCCTAGAGCACAAGAATGGTACCTTAATGCAGAAGCATAACTCATTCTTACAGGCTTCAGCTGTCCAGAATATATGCTCGACCAAATATTGGAACAAATGAGAAAAAGCATCAGTGATATGTAGAAGACTTCTAATGTACACAGAGAGAAATACAGCAGTCAAAAGAGTTTAGCAGTTTCTAAATATTTAGATACTGTACTGTAGCCATCATAGTCTAAGTGCCATAACAGACTGGGCACTGTCCAGTACCCTGATGGGATCCAGCTGATACTGATAATTGCAATCACACATCACCATAACACAGTTTTAAGTTAAACACTGGATTTGTTTCAGTTTTAGGTCAGGGCAGTGAATGATCTTAGAGGAACGCCACATATTTCTTTATTAAAGAGAGACATTATGTGATAAGGCCGTGGTCATACAACATCTTAAAGTAAGCAGAATGCAGCACTTGAAACTTGTATGCTCTGAAAAAATCTCACAGTATTAGAGGGCCACACTATGCCATTCATCAGAACTTTTATTGTTTGATTCATTCACCGGTAGAACTAAGTGTAGAATTACATGAGGGTCACATGATACCTGACCATAGTACAGGAATGGTGTGTTAGCCTGTGTGCACATGTAGTGCTTGACAGAGTTCTGCATTCCATTACCAAATATCACATTCAGCCATCATAATAACAGCATTATGTAGCTGCCAGACAACCATATGTGACCAAGACATGCTAGTGAAAGTCTTTTTGAAGAAATGCAGCACACAGAGAGATTTGCAGTATTTTGTTTGCATAGCAGCTCCGGTTTGTAACACTGAAGTGTTTTACTTTCATGCTCAACAGACATGTCTATCACCTAGTCTTGGGTTAACTATTTTTGGTTTGTTTATTAATTGGTAATAGCTTAGATTGTAAGAAGTTTCTTAAAAGGTTTGCTGTGATGAAAGATTTCAGAGACTCAGGAAGAAAATATTTAGTTCTGTTCCTCCATTTATGCTTGGAAGTAAATGCTAATGCTGACTTTTTAGTTTCGATAAAAGTTGGACATGCCAGTTAATTGTCATGATGAAACTCACTCTGAATAGCTCATTCAACCACAGAACCATGTATTCGTAAGTTACTTATAGTTCTCAATATAATAAAAGCACAAAGTCAGATGTCTTTTTAGTGCAATAGATACCTGACATTTCATTTAATGTATATTTATATAATGTTTAATTACTTGGTTTTGTTAACTACATGAGTATAGCAGGCAGAGGATGTCTGTTTACATACATCAGATGGGAGTGTACAAGATAGGTGAAATGCAGAAACTAGTTATATAGAATAACCCAATAAATTTGGCAGGCATGATCTCAGAATCATCTTTAATGCATGTACTATTTGACTGCTGGCATTACATTTATTTAGCATTTTTTGTGAGAATGCTGTATCTGATGTGCACATATAAAAAAGTGTAAAGTATGATATCCTCTATAGAGTTTGGTCTCTAAACCACCTGGCATAAGATTTGCACTGGAGTTTGCTGCAGCCTTCTGCCTGTGGCTTTCTCCCAAGACCATCCTCCCATCATAGCCTCTTGGCTCCTAGTCCGCAGATAGTACTGCAGTCAGCTACACCACTTTCCTACATTTAGTCAGTCACATTTGTCATCCACTACAGTGGCGGATCCAGGATTTTACTAAGGGGGGGGGGCGCAGTCTGGAAAGTCGACAAGTGAGGTGGGGAGGCAGGAAAGCAAAACACTGGGAAAGGGGAAGTGGAAGGATCACCTTAAGATATTGTATCAGCATGTGTGAAAATACAGCAACATACAGTCATTTGCAAAACATTGGGGGTGGTGGGTCGATTGAGCACAAGGGTTAAGGTTTTCACCTCAGACACAAAGTATTGGGTTTGATTCTGATCTCAGCTTATTAGCTAGCCTTATAATTACCATTCATGACAGTTAGCCTAATATTCTCATATGATCCAGTGAACCTGGTGTGGTTGTGTTAGTGGAGGTACATAACTCCTATCCAGCACACAGCATATTAGCAGACATTACCAGTTGTTTCAAGACATACCTAGAGGATATGCTTGGTTGCCCATATGAAGTCATAGTTCTTTTATATGGCATACCTGACATAAGCATTATGATAACATAGCAAAGAATCCCAGTGAAGGTGATATCACCCCAAGACCCATAGCAAATGTAAGTAATTTAAGTAAACAATGATTTATGTGAAACCAGCAAAGTTACTTTATGTAAATAATTTTGTGTGTGCAAGTGAAGTTCAGTTAAAGAACATTGCAAGTTAAGGAAATACACATTTTATGAAAAAATTCCTAAAAACAGTCAGTTAAATTATATGCAATGTATAAAACCAAATTTAAGTACTGTAGCATTTCCCAAAGGACAGTAACACAAAATCTAATTTGTCTGGCCAGCCTAATATGCAAAGCCATGGAAAGCCTTATTAGGAAACAGCAACCCTCTGAATACTGTTTCCATTTTAGTTTGGATTTGTCAATGGCAGGTTATGCTTACCAAATCTAATGTACTTTTTTGCAAAGGTCAACAATGCAATATAGGAAAGCAAAATGGTACACATTGCATACCTTGACCTAGCTAAAGCTTTTGACACAATCCCCCAATCAGGCATTGTAGAACAGCTAAATAAACTAGGAATAAACTATGGTCACCTACTGGATATCCACATGGCTCACAGATGAGATGCAAGAAAGCAAAATTGACAAAGTTACCTCCAGAAAAACATCGTAGAACAGCTAAATAAACTATGGTCACCTACTGGATTTCCACATGGCTCACAGATGAGATGCAAGAAAGCAAAATTGACAAAGTTACCTCCAGAAAGAGATGAGCTACTGGTGGAGTCCCAAGGGTTTTGTGCTGGGGCCTCTCCTGTTTAACATCAACTTTTCTGAAGTAAAAGCCAATACCAAAGGGCTCTGAATGACTAAGTTTGCACATGACTACAAGTTAGGAGCAGTCACTGAACCCCAAATTACACAGCCATCCTACTGGACGGTTTGTCCCAAACAACTGGTGCCACAATTATGGACCAAAATGAAATGCCAGTAAATGCATTATTGTATCCTTTGGAAGTCATCTACCTTAGGAGAACAACTATGATGACAATAAGACCTTAAGAATAGACGTGTTTGGGTTTTCTGAACTTATCTGGACAGTGACCTAAATTTTGACCAGTATGTCTACTTATGTAAGAAAGTGCTTCTATATTAAACAGCTTAAAGAAATGGGTCATGTCTAGATCTAGGATGTCACTGCCCTCATTTACTCAGCACTCCTTAGGCCAGTCATTGAGCATAATGCCCCCTTTGGCCTGTATCTGTCCAGACACATGCAACTGGAATGCCCACAAAGAAGCCTTACTAAAAGGATACTAGGGTTAAACAATATGTCCTACACAGACTAAAGTCTGCCATTTGCTTTCTTCCACTGACTGCCCCCCATAGCTCTCAACCCCTCATCTCCAAAATATAGAACATAATGTGACAATATGGAGCAAGAGGCGAACATTTACTAACAGCTTCATCTAGGATGCTCATAGCATAAGTATGAGAAAACAGTTATTTTATTTAACAGTTTTCCTGTTTTAACATGATTCAGTATTGTATACCATGGCAACAGCTAACACTCACAAACTGAAGAACATTCCTCATAATGAGATACCATCAAGAGCTATGCTGCCTTTCCATCCCCAGACAGACCGCCACTTCTGTGATAACCAAACAGACTGTTTCTACACACATATATAAAATTGTTGGTTTGAACGGCTGCAACATTCAAATACTCCTTGGAAAGCCACTGATTTTAATGTGTTGTCAAATGTAAATAAACCCCCTCTCTACAGTTTGAGTTGGCATCAGACTGACCATATGTACACTAACACAGCCTTTAGAATCTAAACATGGAAAAAATGCTTTGCTTAAACAGTGAAAATTCATGCTAACACATATCCACTTATCCCAACATCTTTCTAAGTTTAAAAAAGTGATATTTAAATATTTCCCCGATTTCTGGGCCTTTGTTCTCCCATTTTAGATTTTGCACACACAGAAATATTTCAAGTGTAGGCAATAATGCCATTCTAGCCTGCCAATATACAAAAACAGTTCTCATAAGTTCCAGACTGTGCTTAAAAATATCTAAAGTAGTACTTGTTTTAATGTAATATAGTAATCTCTTCCATGCATCAGTTCCTCTCTTAGAGAAGCAATTAGTACATTTTTCATTCCTATATAATCTTCTAAATAGGTTGTCTGATGTTTCGCTACTACTTTTTTGATAACCCTAAATATTCCCAGAGGTAGTCTCTAAATGCCCTATATACCTGAATAAGATCAGCTCTTAAATATCTGAAACCATGTTAAGATATTTTAGTCTTTCACAGTAACTTAAATTTTCACTTCCATTGATGCTCGTGGTATATTTTCGCTGGGGTCTTTACAGTTCACTCATGATTTTCTTATATGGTTTCCATATAGTTATTCCATACTCAAGTTTGGGTCTAATAAAACAATGACTTAATTTCCAATTTCCTAGACTTTGTAAGCATTTTTATACTATTGTTCTATAGCCATCACTAACCAGCTGGTTGATATAATTAGAAAAACAAACCTGGAGTCCATTTACCATACCATATATACCCTAGTCCTAGGTTCTGCCAAAAACCCAACTTACCATGCTCTCTCCAGGCTATTCAAGTCTCCAGTACAGGGCAGATTGAAGATAACTCACCACCTACCCAACTCCCAAAAAACAAGACAAACCAGCTGGTAACGGAACCATTCAATTGTACCCCTTCCAGCTAGTGCTGCTACTAAACTCTGTTCACAGGTATGAAGTCAAATCACAAAGTCTGTACCAATGGAACTTTTTAAAAGGTGCTGCATCATTTGGTGAAGTCCTATTACTGACAGTCTGCTTACCTAAATATGCAACTGGTGGGTTCAAAACAAAACTGGACACAGCAATGCCAGACAGGGGTGTAGCTAGGATTTTCAAATTTGTACTGACAGCTCTCAAACTGCTACCCCCCTCCCCAGCCAAGCTACGGCCATTCTCGTAATTCACAGTTCGCTCTTTTAGTGTCGATGAAGAGGCATTCGCTGTAATGCC
The DNA here is from genome assembly GCF_019279795.1 of Protopterus annectens. Lineage (NCBI taxonomy): Eukaryota > Metazoa > Chordata > Ceratodontiformes > Protopteridae > Protopterus > Protopterus annectens. The sequence goes on from NC_056725.1 coordinate 1,426,997,847, forward strand.
TCTTCAGTAATATAATATAAATTCACTCAAACTCGGTTCCTTGAATTGAAAGTAACCTGAAATGTCAGTTCTTTGAAAAATGCAGCATGGTAGTTGGGGTAGAGACTTTATGCTTTTGTTTTCTGTAACTAAGGTACAGGTTTTGAGCTTGAGTAAATTACTAACCACCTGCTACCACTAAATAGGATGTTTCATTCACACACATACCCCTACCTACCTCTTAGTGCAAGAAATATGGACAAAGCCTAAAATAAACAGGGACAGATATTAAATAATGTTCTCGTGAACTTAGAAAGTTGCTAGAATAACAGGATTTGTGCTAGTATGAATTTTTCTAAAGGACATGAAGTCTGAAGCTCAAATGTCTGTCATTATTTAGCAACTTCAGCCTTCAATGATTTTCTAGAAAATCACAAAATTTATGAGGAACAGACAAAAAATATGGGGCAAAAATCTGGACATTCTGCAAAATGTGGACAGTTGAGAGGCATGCTACCTACCACACAATCACACACACACACACACACACACACACACACACACACACACACACACACACACACACACACACACACAAAACCTCTCACAGCAACAAACTCATAAATAAAACTGAGGCAAAGGCCCAAAAATAAGGACATTTTTTTTAAATATTGCTCTTAGAATAGTAGTAGGTCTTGCATCAGTACGAATTTTCTGAAAGGTATGAAATCTAAAACTGAAATGTCTGCATTATTTTCTAACTTCAGTCTTTAACAATTTGCCACTAATTTGCCAGAAAACTGCAATTTTATGAAAAACGGACCAAAAATGTGATGCAAAAATATAAAATTGCCAGACAATACAGCTGGGAACCTGTCAAAGGAGGGACACCATTTTAATATGAGCACAGTTAATTTAGAGCAGCTAAAAAAATTAGAGAATCTACATGCATTTCTGAAATAAAAGTAATGTATAACTCTGATCATTACAGTTATTTATAAAAGTAAAGTAAACCCTCTATGTTTTCTTCCAAAATTGCTATTTTGTGGAGGGATCATTAGGGGAAGAGCAACATTTTGAGCCAAAATCAGGGACAGTTGAGGTTTGGCTATGCCTAATTCTATAAAGCAATTTATTTGCATGTACCTCTCAACCTGTTAATGCAATAAATCTGGACAAGGCCAAATATATTGAGGGAACATATAAACAGTACTAAAATTGCTCTTGTATAAACTGGGACAGTTGATAGAACAGGTCTTATTTTAGCATACATTTTTCTGAAGGTTATAAAGTCTGAAACTAGTGTCATTATTTAGTGACTTCATTCCTAAATCATTTGCCAGAAAACCACAAATTGAGGAACAAACCAAAAATAAGAAGCAAAAAATCTATTCATTCTTTGAAAATCTGGACAGTTGGGAGGTATAGTTCAGCTGGGGCTGTCTAAGTTTGCCGCCCTTCCCCCTCACAAAACCATGGTCGAATGGAGCCTCCCCCTGCAGCCATTCCAATGATCCATTACTTTGCTATTTCACTCCATTTACCATAAACACTAATGTGCATACTGATTTACTTCTATGATGATTTGAACTTCATTTGAAAGTTTTATTTTGCATTTTACAGCACAAACACTAAGACATCTGCTAAACAAACTTGGCATTAAAACCTCTCTGCCCTTGAAACTCACATTAATTGAAACAACATTAAAACCCACATTCAAAGAAAGATACATTTTACCCATGGCAGATAAAAATTAATTCTGGGCTGCTTTTAAATCATAGGCCCCTTGCATATGAAACATACATGTGCTCTTTGATACACCTTCCTATTGCTTTGAACATTTTTCCAGTAAACAATGAAACAAAACTGCCCAATTCAGAACATTTCCATCATAAAACTCTAGTCAAACTTTTACAGTCCACCATTATCAGTAAATAATATGCACAATCTCTGAAGTAGTAAAAAAAGTCATCTAAATAATTCCACGTTAAATAAATATAACTAATGAAGAGGTTGCTGCTAGCAATCACCTTTATATTTCATGACTTCACCGAAAAATAAAGTGCCTGATGCCCCTGAGGAATAAATTGCCTAAATTACATTAATAATAAGCTAGTAATATTGCCATAGGAAATGGATGGCAAACTGATAACAGGCTCATAGTTAGTGTCTTAACTTTCAGTACAGCAGCATTCACCCCTTATGGGAGTAGAACCAACAACCTTCTGCATTAAAAGCAAGTACACAACATTTTGTGCTACTAGCAATGTGAGCTGACTTAGCATAATCAGCACTAAACTTCTCTTCCCTGCAGCTCTCAGCTCCTTGTAAAATCTACGCAGTACTCAACTACATCTCAACTTCGCAGCACAAGAAGTCTGGAAAAAGCCAAATTTATTGGGGTGGGTCAAAAGGGCAAAAAACAGGAGCACATTAAACATTGCTTGTATAATCTTGGAAAGCTGCTAGAATAAAATGCTGTGTTACCATCATACATTTTACTGCCAAGGTCACTGTGCAAAATAGTCAGAACAACATACCACTATGCCAAATCACCTGCTTTGTGAAAGAGAGGAAGACTGAAACTTAAATGGCTATCATTTAATGAATTCAGTTCTCACCATAGCTGTCAACCTCTTAGCACAAAACACCTGGACAAACCCAGTAATGAGGGAATACATCCCTCAAACATATTCAGTGAATTCAGTTCTTGCCATAGCTGTCAACCTTAGCACAAAAAACCTGGACAAAGCCAATAACAGGGTATTACAGTCCCAAAAATAAGAACAAATTTCAAATAGTCATAAACTTAAAAGAATTGCTATAAAAAAGGTTGTGTTAGTATATATTTATTGCTAGAATAAAAAGTTGTTTTACTATGTCACAAACACAGGGATAAGATGCAGACTCCACACAGAAGGCACCCCAGCCAAGAATCAAACCTGAAAACCTATAGCTGTGAGGCAACAATACTGCCACTGCACCATCAAATATATAAGGAAGTAAACATTCAGAAACCTGAAGTCTGAAATTTAAATGCCTGTCAATTTGTTAATCAGGACAGTCTGACTTGGAACAAAAAAAAAAACAATTCTCAGCAGAGGCCCAGGAAAAAATAATGCTAACATGTCTTTGTAACATGGGAGGACACAAAAGCAAACCCACACAAACACAGGGAGAAGATACAGACCCCCCCACACACAAAGAAGGCACCCCAGCCAAGAACCAAACCCAAGAACCTACAGCTGTGAGGCATCAATGCTACATTGCTACCACTGCACCATCAAATTTCAAGCATTGCAGTATTTAAAAACCACAGATACCATACAGATATTGCTCAGATCAAATATGAGGCAAAAATCTGCAATTTTTTTACAAATGGTGGTGGGTAGGGAATTCAGGTCTTTAACACCTGCATACAAGGTACAGGGTTCAAGCCTGAGGTATTCCCTACCACACCACCATGAGTACTCGGGGCATTTACACACACACACACACACACACACACACACTTCGTATTACTCACCAACCCTCGGTTGCCTTCTAAATACAGTCAGTGAAGTGAGACCAAGACCAACATAACGCTTACATCTTCCCGCTCGTATACATCTAACATAACGGTTGAATCCTCCCGCTCGAACTGGCCAGAAATACATGCGCGGTGAGCTCCATTCCGACTGGCTGCCCTGATGAGCTGATGACATCGTGCAGTAAAGCGCGAAAAGGTGAAACTTTAAAGTCCTACCCCCCTTCTACATACGTTGTACTGAAATCAGTACAGTGCGTATGCCTCCCGACGTCCCTGATGCCAGATGTATCAGAATTAATCTATAAAAGTGTCCCAAGCACTATGATTTGAACACATTACCAATCAGTATAAATATCTGAAAATGACCAGTTCCAAATAATGAACCAGACAAAATACTTCCAGTTTTCCAGGATAGCTATCTGTATTGACACCTTGCACTTTGCTTTTCTATACACTGCCACAGAAGGGAAACTACTTTTGATTCCAATGTACCATTCAAGGTTTAAAAACTGAACAGTGCGAACTCTGTCTACATTACCCACTACACTTAAAACAGCAGACAAGTTCTAGAACATTTGCAAAGAATGGTACATACATTTTCCAGTCTCATTAAAAAACTAGGCAACTTTTCCAAAATCTGTGCTGTGCTGAGGTAATTATTGTTACATCACTCAGGAGTGATACACATTTACACATAATGCACACAATCCAGAACAGAAAAACAGAAAAAAAAAGTAGAGAAAAAAGGTGTGGAGAAGGCATATACTATATGCCTTCTCCACACCTTTTTTCTCTACTTTTTTTTCTGTTAGTACTTGAGTGTCTCTCTGTGAGTTCTGTTATTAATAAGTAGAAGGTTAACAGTTCAGTGAACACCTGTGCCTAGCAACACACACACAAACACACAAAGTGTAATACTGGCAGCGATAATCCACACACTCTCTTACCTGATCAAGTCCAACTACCAACTACATTTCCCGCTCGCAGCGATAATCCACACACTCTCTTACCTGATCAAGTCCAACTACCAATAGAAATACAAACTCAAAATATTATACTGTCTTCCTGGAGACAGTCATCAATCACCCCCATTCTTAAAACTAATGAAGATCCTCAATTTTAAAAGTCTTATACATCAGTTTCTCTCTTAAATAATGATTATAAGATATTCATGTCCATTTTTGTTGACAGACTCAAATTCCTATTATCGAAATTGATACATAATGACCAAACAGGTTTTATTAATAAAAGGCATACTCATGACAATATTAAAAGAATACTCACCCTTACTGAATTCATAACAGAGACAATGAAGAAGCTTTGTTGATATGTCTGGATATAGAAAAGGCCTTTGATTCTGTCAGTTGGGATTACCTTTTTGAAATATTGAATTTGTTAGCTAGACTACCTTGATATAACATTATCTAATACCTTAGGTACAGTTATACAGACTAATTATAAATAAAACATTATTTGTATAAAATTATTATTTTTAAATAATAATTTAAATATTATTTATTTATATTAAACATTATATCTTTAATAAATAATCACATAAACAGATGGAATAAGTTGTTCATATCCTTTGAAGACAGGCTACAGTTAATAAAAATGATTATTTTGCCAAAAATATTATACATAGTGTTAGCTCTTAACAGCTTTCCTGGAAATCGATATTAGAAAAAATGAATGCATTATTAATAAATGTTTTATGGTATCCTAAAAGAAATAGAATTGCATATCAGCATCAGGTCTATATTAGAAGAGCGAATGCTCTGTCGTTGACACGTAAAACCCAAAGTCTGAAAAGAGCAAAGTTATGGAACAGTGATTTTAAAAAAAAAATAAAGGCAAAATAAAGTGGGGGGGACTTTGCTCCACACACCCCTGATGTGGGGGCTGTGCCCCCCCACCTCCTACTTAAATATACCAACTCCGAGATCACACCACAGTGGAGAAAACAGCAAAGTCCTGAGAAAGGCCCAGTGATTTTTTTTTTCTCCTGGGAAACAAATTGCTGTTCCATAACTTTGCTCTTTTTCAGACTTCGGGCTTTACGTGTCGACGAAAGAGCATTCACTCTTAAGTCATTTCACTCTTATAATATAGACCCATCAACATCATATTAGATTTTGGGACCAAGGTGGCATAAAGTTTCCAGACATTGACACTTATATTAGAGCATCTCTACTAAAGGATACCATGAATCTAATTGATTTAAACTAAATATCAAATTGGAAATCCTTATATCTTATTGTATTATTAAGAGAAACTTTTTACTATCAAAATTCTCTTTAGGTAACTCTTCTTATAAAACTTGGCATCTTATTTGTTATGTTGTTCAATATAATATAACCAAACCTACTAAACTAAACTCTTTAAACCATGTCTTTAATAATTTCAGAAAATGTGCTATTTCTAATATTGACATTTAAGATATGGTTAAACTTGCTAATACCTTTTAGAATTTCAAAAAATACCCAAATAAACTACATTTTAACAGTTTCAGCTCCTGGGAAGATAAGAAATTAATCTGTTGGCAGCATTATATTAAGGAACTAGACACATTAAACACACAACAAATCTTTAAAGAATGTGATTTGTCAATGCAGGATTGGTTACCATTACAAAGTACCCTGACTTATTGAGAGCTCTGCCGAATCATTAAAAGCTCATTTCAATCCCAACCTACTCTAGTATTCTATCTTTCTAAATTACTATCCAATAACTTTAAAACTGATAACATAACATCTAAACTATATAATATACTAATAAATAATAATACGCCCTTTAACTGCTAAACACTGGAATCTCATTATCAAGGTTATCAATGAAGAGAAGGCAAACATTTTATCCTCAGTTAAATACACATACTGGGTTCAGTAAACTGTCAATATTTAAAATCTGTCCCTATTGTTGCATTGCCCCCCCCCCCCTTATCTGGCATTGTCCGGATTTCCTGCGCTGAGAGGTAGAGAGGTATGGCACGCACACTCCCACAAACTTTACAGTTCTTGGGTCAGGAGTTCAGTCCTTACCTCTGGTTACTGACTACGTGGAGTTTATTTATTTTTCACTTCCCTGTGGGGGCTTTCTCCAGATACTCCAGTTTCATCCAGAGAACATACTAGGTGATTAGCTACAATAAAACTGTCAATATTTAAATAATTTTCCCTTGCCCTTCTGCCATGGTTATGACTGAAAAGGTCTACGAACTCATACCTGTCAGCTGTACAGATTTTCGCAGAATGTCCAGATTTTTGACTCATATTTTTGGTCAGTTTTACATAAAACTGCATTTTTCTGGCAAATTAATGGCAAATCTTTAAAGATTAAAGTTGCAAAATAATGACAGACATTTGAGTTTCAGACTTCAGAAAATTAATGTTAACGCAACATCTGGTATTATATCAACTTTCTAAGTTTGTAAGAACAATATTTCAAAATGTCTCTATTTTGGGGCCTTTGTCCCACTTTTATTTTTGGCTTTGCCAGATTTCTTGCTCTAAGAGGTTAAGAGGTATGCTACGGACCATTCTTAAAGGCCAGTAGATTGGAAGTTTAACTGGTCCTATAATAGATACTACAGGTGTAGATGTTTTTTTTTTCCCTCCAGGAAACTGTCTTTACCACAAAGAGGCTTACTAATATTAACCCTTTAAAAATAACTAACATTAGAAGGTCTCGTTGGTTTTGTTTTATTGTCCTTAACTTAGGGGCTTGGGTTATGCAAACGTCATAAACATTTAAATAAAATAAACAAAGCGGGTGCATTACTATCACTGCGCCTCCCCATACCCGTGAACACGTCTATAGGTCTATTTATCTATCTGTACCCTTGCTCTGCTTGGCACAAAAAGTATTTAGCGACAAAGGACTGCAAAGTTGCCAGTGTGGGTCTATCAATAGCAGCTCAGGCTTCCAGGCTTAACAAGATGACAAACATATTTATAAAATGATATTACCAGCTATAAACTGCACATATCCTAATAAACTACAGAGCTAGCTAGCTTGGAACACTATATGCACAGGTGTGTGAATCCTGAGCCCATGTTGTTAGTTACCCAGAAGGATTTGTGACATCAGGTTTTTTATTAAAAAGGCTGGGGTAAATACAGATAGCAAACTAATTTTATAGAGTCATTAAAGAAACCACAACTGGCTCTAATTCGATTTACTGTTGCCAAATTATGAAGACATAGCCATATCAGACACTGTCTCTGTTCTGAACTGAAAAAAACAACAATGAGAGCATTTATGCTATCAAACAGAGTCTTAAAACTAAACAACGTTCAATAGTGGTCACTGTGGCTGAACAGAGTTGACTTCCATGCATTTCATTTTTCTGTTTGCCAGTTGCCGACACTAAAACAAGTCCACTGATTATAATGTGGTCCAATCGCTGATAAACGGATCTTCATTGCTGAGAATGAATATTAGAGCATTTTTACTTGGAAATTCCTTCACAAAGCCAAAGGCAATTGTGTACTATGGTGCAATGGTGGATGTCATACTGGCTACCTTTTCTGAAACACCTAATGTCACCAGATATACAAGGAAATGGCAAACATCCTACCAAAAACAGGCCCCAAGGAAGAATAATCTGGAAGTGGATCAGGGATTTAAAGTAAAGCAAGCCAGACATAACATGGATGTGTCACACAGAACCCGCTAAAGGAGACAATAATAAAATGGAAAGAAGAAGATATCCAATATTAATCATGCAACAATGCACACTTTGTAAATGTCGGCTCAAGGGGGAAACAGGGACAGAATAAATGCAGGTTAGACATATGGCAGAACACTGGGAGGCATCACAACAGTTCAGAATAAAATATCCACTTAAAATCCCAAAACATCTAGAAAAAAAAAACAATGATAACGGCAACTGAAATAAAACTGAACACATTTCACTCACTCTCTTACCTGATCAAGTGATTCAAGTCCAACTTTCCCGCTCGCAGCGATAATCCAAATGATTTGCGACTGTCGTTTTCTTCCACTCGCTCGCTCATTACTGCACATTTCCCGCTCGCAGCCAGCCGGACATACCATGAGCTCACTTGCGCGTGGCTGGTATCCTATTTAAAGGAGCCAACACCAAATATGTACGTACTTTTTTTTTTTTTTTTAAAAGCTACTGTATGCTTTCCAATGCTAATACAATCAGTTTAAAAAGGGGGAGGCGCACGCCCCTGCGCCTAAGCCTAAATCCGCCACTGCACTAGTCCTTTATCCTCAGGTTTCTGTACTTTGTTGAGCTGTGGGAAGTTTTAATGTATATAATTTTAAAAAGAAGTTAACTTTATGTAGCAAACTAACATATCTGTCCTTTCTGTCTTTTTGACAACATTTGTATAGTACATAGCAAAACATTCCTTCATGTCTAACAGCCAATCATTTTCATACAAGTTTGGCTCATATGCCATATTATTTACAGAGCAAATACAGTTAGTGACAAAACTGGAAGTTACTCATATGTCCTGGGGATTTAACAAGCTGTGTAGGCTTTGAGTGAAGCCTGCAAAGAGATTATATGTTAACACGATGAGCAGCAGCACTATTTGCATGTTCATGTTGCTCATCATGCTTACATGTATAAAAGCACGGTTTCATGGCCAGTAACAGTGTCATTGGCATGGAGGTCATGCAGAGCAACATGAGCACAGAAAGAAGATGCATACGAGTTTGCTTACGAGCAAACCTGCTTAGCAAGATTGTGTAGACAGCCACACTGACTACCAGGGGTAAAAATACTGCAATACCAGCAGTAATAACAAGTAAAGAAAAGTGTACTCAATGCAATGTGCACTAAAAAAATATTTGAAGAATGAAATAATGGAGGGGGGTCGGTTAAATAGGAAGGGCAAATACAAGGAAACGTACACTGAGCAGGGAAAGTGTGCTGATGGAAATGGGCACAGACATGTATGATAGGAACGAATAAAGAGGAAGAGGGCATGGCAAATATGTCATGTCCATGAACATATATATGTAAATTTATGTACACTTCCAGCACAAGTCAGCAGCATAACATTAAACACATATGTAGCTAGCACAGTATGTATTGCTGTTTACACCTCCTGAGCAAATATATTATGATATAAACACACATGACAGCATATATGTGATGGTCACACAATGGAGGTGAATAGTTGTGATATAAACATCACTGACATGCTCACTGGAGAGGACATTTAGAAAGAACAGCATATAAATTAGGAGTATGTGCATACTCTGAAGATCTGCAAAATGATTTGCTTGAATATGATTGACATGTTACCATAACTGTCAACCAATCAGGAACACATCGCAATAGACTCTTGGATAAATGTATATAGAAACAGCCACAACTGTGGACACTTTTACAATATTATTACCATTAATCTGTGGTATTGACAGAATATGTGAGTGTAACTTATTATATAGGTTCTTCAGGAACAGACGTGTACAACTGCAATGATTGGAGGTATTTTATAAGTGGAACTCACACCCCTTCCACAAAAATAACCAATTTTTGAAGGGTTTAAGAGGGACATTGTTAAAACTGGATTTGAAATCAGGGCCAGTCATGGGCTAGTTGATAGGTTTTCATGACACGTAAGCCTCAGTCACCACCTGCAAGAATCAAACCAAAGCCATCAGTGTCGTCACTGACCTGTGTATTTACTGGGTGCAACACACAAAGACATACCATACAAGCATCCAGTAGAACACCTTGAAAAGAAGTCTGTAGTGTCAAATCCTAATGGGTATACATCCCAAAGAATAGTTCTGTATGGCCTACCAGATGTTTGGGAGCTCAGTGTGCCAGATGTGATACACTTGACTAAAGCATCACTGACTGATGTAGGTATCGACCATATAGATAACAACACATACAAACATCACACTATTTTAAGTGGATTCCCTGCAAACGCCTGAGTATTGCATGCATCTGACATGTGTAATACCAATTGATGTTGTCTGAAACATCAACAATTGATGTGGGATTTAAGAAGTGATCCTTTATAATGAATGGTACTCCAGTATGTCAGAATAATGGCAATGCATTAGCTATACCCATGTGCACAGAAAGTACAGCAGTGCAAAGTCAAGTGTCATTGAGCGAGGAAGCTGTCACTTTGATATTGTACACATACCAAACAATACATGGAGCACACTCTATAAGCACATGTCAAACCTTAAGACATCTGCCACACGATCACTGCCCCCCTAACATTGCCAATCAAACTGTTACACAACCATGAAATCCTGACAGACATCCACAGGTGTTAATGTAAACTATCAAGTCGTGATACTGATGTGACATACTGGTGCATCCATGATGGAGTACAGTCACACTTTAGCTGTACCGAGGCTACAATTGCACTCCATAGGATCATAGGTTCATAGGAGAGTACAAGGCTAATGGCTCGAGAGTCCATACAAGCCTGGTCAGAGTCAACCTGAGTGTAACAATTTTCCATAGCTAGGTAAACTAAGTTCACAGTGGTATGCGCCTATGCTGTGGTATGTAATAACAACAGCCTCTGTCCACGAGGGACATGGGCACTGCTCCAGGAGTAAATTTACAATTACACATCCATTGATCTAGGTTGAACTTGAAGAGGGTCAGGGAAGGGCTTTACATTACATGTATAAGAGATGTATCTATCTCTCCAACAGGATTTATTTATGTCAGAAGCTAGGTTAAGATCCTTGGAATGGTGATCCTCTTGCAGTTTGTTTTATGAATGTATAACATTTCCAGCAGGGCCTGATTAGACACTGCCCTGTAGGTCAGACAAAGATCGGCCCTTAATAGTCTGTAGGTGACGGAATACAATGATATAACTTTCAGTCTTTCCATGCAGGACTTTTTATAACCTGTATTTTCCTAGTGAGAAAACTGTGGCCTTGCTAAGGATGCATTGTACTCAATTACTGGTAAGATAAGTGCTGAGTACAATGGAATTATAATGTCCTTTGATCTGGATGTCATGCCCTTGTTTATGAGTTGTGCCACATAGAAAGACTTTCTCACCACTGTGGACACAGGGTGGTCAAAATTCACAACAGTATCAACCTGAGTGACCACATCACATACCACTGTGTCTACTCTTAGGAGGGTGTTGTCTATATTATAATTAGGAGGATATTTGCTTTACAAATGGGAATAATTATGATTTTTTTTTGCATTTATTTTCTCTACATGTCTCAGGAAATAATCATTTGTGTGCATGAATTCTTTTTGCACTATATCAGTATTGGATTCCATGATTGACACCAATATGCAGTCAGCTGCAGACTTGGTAAGACAAAGATTGTCTACGTTTACATTGATTTCTGAGAAATGAATACTAAGCAGGAAAGGGCCTAGTATAGGAACCTGTGGTATGCCCCTGGTGAGTGTTTCCTTGCTAGAGGTGAATTCACTCACTTTGACAGTTTGTGTCCTGTTAATCCATTTGGCTACCCACTTTGTGATTAGGGGTTTATGCCTAGTTAAGGGAGTTTCTGTATAGTACCTGAGTAGGTCAAGTTAGGTGGGATGCACAGTCTTTCCCTTATCCATGGCCTTGGTGGCCTTCTCAAGAGAAGTCAATCATACTTAACAGACATGATCTAACCTTAAAAAATCCAAACTAGGTTGGTTCCAGAGTCATGAGATTACCTCCTGTGTCCTTGTTGATAAGATCCATGATGATTATTTCCATAGCCTTACTGATGAGGCTATTCAGGCTTATGTGTCTGTAAATTCCATGGTTATATTGATGGTCCCCTCTTGTGCAGAGGAATGACTGTTGCTGTCCACCATTCTTGCAGAACATAGCCTCTCTGGAGTCTGTGGTTAAATAGGGATCCAACTGGGTCTGCTATGTCATGTTTGAAGTTATTTAAAAGGCAACCTGGGATGTTGTCAGGGCCCATTGATGCCATGTTTTAGCTTTAGAGAGGTCAGAGATGACTTGCTATTTGGAGATAATAGGTTGAAAACCGGTGGCAGATATGCTTTGGGTGACAACCGGTAGGAACAGGGAATTGAAGTTTGATCCAAATCTGTCAGCTAGCAGGTCATCTGTTTCATCTGACTTAGTATGGGTGGTGCCATCTATCATTAACTCTACCCATAGCTGGATAATCCCCTTAAGCTTTCAAATGTAGTTATAAAGTGCTTTGTGACATCATCTCCAAATACAGCACTGAGTCTGAATCAAATGCAACACAGTGGAATTATTAACAAAGTTGTATAACAAAACCTATTTCATGTCATTACATCAGCTGTACTACATATGTCTATATGGTTATCAGTGGAAATGTGTGGGTGATGGCCCTGACACCATATATGGACACATTACAACTGCTGAGGATGCGGCTGATGCAGAACAGTTAAAGACACGATTGCTGACAATCCCAAATTACTTCTGTGGAACACATGAATAACCCTTGTGAATAGCAACACGATTGTGCATACAGTGAATTCCCAAGGTTGCAAGTGAATCTGAACATGTCATATGTTTGTGTATATAACAACATCACAACCTGTGGGTAAACCCAGGTGTATGTGTCCATATAATCAGTATGATGTAATATTGCTATATGTCAGATAACATTTCCAGATGCTAGATATACACATTCACAACTGTGCCATACTGAAGCTTTCACTTGTGATGGTTGAATGAGAACTGTGTAGAACGTTAATATACTCCAGTACAAGAACACATGCCTTATTAAGGCAATGCTATACATAGCATCATCCTATGTCAACATTCCTTTGGAGGCATATTACTACAACTGTTATGGAAGGAACATGTAACCAAATAGCAACAGTGTACATCAAGACAGTAGCTCAAATCACAGATTGGAATACACTGTTGTAGGGCTACAGTACATTCTCACCTCAACCTAGCACATATGGATTACAACAACATTGATATGTGCAATCTTCAGAGGGTTATAAGGCATTGATAAACTTATGGTCAAGAGCACATAAAATCGTATCCATTATAATATAATTTAAAACAAAATTGCTATATCTATGTGATGGAAGGTAGAAGGTGTATGTGCATATGTGTGTATGTGTCTGATTTTATTACAGACTGTCTCTGTCAATATGTGAAATGTGTGTGGACTGTTCTCCTGAGTCTGAGTCAAATGAAAAGAGATTCAAAAGATCATACAATGACCATAATATACGAACAATCACACACACACTAGTTGATTGAAGTTAAATTCAAATACACCTTTGTAGGTATACAAGCTGAATTCCATACAATGTAAGGCTTGCACCACTGTAGATGTCTGTTTTGAACACTCTCAGATTGGAATTTATAGAGGATGACATCATCAGTATATGCTGAGAAGAAGAGGTTGGGAGGATTGTGTGACATAAATGTGGACTCACATCCCACTGTAAAATTATCTCCAGACTGATAATTGAATGAACACACACATACCCCCATTCAAGTTGACTGCTGTGAGATTAGAACCACTACCTATCTAGTTATCTATCTTTGTTGCAAATGAGACATTTCAAATTCTTCTTTTTCTTGTATAGGAATCTGGGATGTTCACCTACAATGTCTCTTATTTTGACATCAGTTGTCAATACTATTGAACAGCCCAGATTCCTATACAAGAATAAGAAGAATTTGAAACGTCTCATTTGCAACAAAGATGGATTTGAAAGAAATAGGCCCAGTTCTAATAGAAAGGGCACTTTCAAGTGCTTAAGATGCAAAGCTTGCAACTCCATTGACAGCTCCAATGTTTTTGTACATCCATACTCCAGGCAACAGTACAATTTTAATGTCTTTGCTGATTGTACTAGTTCCCACATCATATACTTAGCGACTTGCTGCCAATGTAATGCTTTCTATGTTGGCAAAACAGATCAATGTCTTAAGGAACGTATCCTCAGACATTTGAGGGACATCAAACAGAAAGATCCCAATAATGCCTTAGCAGCCCACGTAGCACAGTATCCTTCTCATTACTTTGTATTTAAGGCCATAGAGGCAGTCTGTCAGACCACAAGAGGAGGTGATGTTCATAATCGCACAGAGCTAAGGGAAACATGCTGGATAATTAATTTAAGAGCAAACAGATCACCTGGCTTGAATACTATTGTGCCATTAAAACCTGCACTTAAGAATAGAAGGAATATGATTAGCAAGTTTACTTGACTGTTGCTCCATTCATATAATGTATTCACATCCATAGCTATTAGTTTTTTCATATACAATCCTATAGTAAAGAGAAGCACTGCCCCTTTAATTACAATGAAGGAAATTATACCTCTCTGCTAGCTGGCCTCCTTTTGGTTTGCAACAAGGGCGTGTCAGAGAACTAAATGAGGAATGGCTGTGATGCCTTATAAATACAAAAGCTGAACAGTCCTTTTTATATGATCCGAGGAAGGCTTATTTGCAGAAAGCGCTTATCGGAAGACTGAGGACTGCTTATTTTATGTTATATTCTTTTTATTAAAGTTTTGATTTTACTATTAAGTTTTACTGCTGTGGTGGACATCAGGAGTTTTTAGTAGTGTTTGCCTTTTCTCTTCCTCATTGGTGTCCTTCACAGTGTAAGAAAGTTTTTTACCTCTTTTTACAGTACTCCTCTCCTAAAGGTCCGTCTCTACCTCCCGAATTATACAGACTTCATTCTGCAAAAGCCAAGTCGGCCTACCTGGACTTTTCCTGCTCACTAGTCGGGCTTACCTGAAAAGAACCTCAGTGTGGAATCCCTTACCTATTTTTCTCAGTAAATGTATGTAGCCTTACACCAAACTCAATTATCTAAACATCCTTATTTGCTAGCCTGTCCCTCAGTGTGTGTGACTCAGTAGCCTACCGCAGACCGCAAAAATCCCCCTCTAACTGGTACTTACTGACCTCCAGCCTCCTATCCCATTTATTGTATCCCACTGGAGACTTACCCTCTTATTTCTTTTACCTCTACTTTTCTTTATCATAGTCACTTGCCCATTTGCTCTATTTTATTTCCCTATCCCTCTCTACCTGCCTTTTCTCCTCTCTCCACTAGGTGGTAACACCATCCCACCTTTTGCCTACTCTTATTCTATTTAAATTTTTTTCTTTTTTTTATCCATCCTCACCCTTAAATACTTCTAAAGCCAACTATCCCACAACTTTACTCTACTTTTCCAACCATATATATTTTTTCTCTTCCCCTGTGTTGCTCAATCTCTATCAAATTCCACCCAGCCTTACAGTACTTTCTCCTACTTACCTCAGCTCTTACCTGCAGTGGCTGATACTTTTTCAGCTGGACTCTTCTGCCCTGTTGCTCTATTCTGCTCCATTCGCCTTGTGGGCTCACTCCGCTCCCCTACCCTGCCCCAATTTCCACCTGCCCCCAGTGCTCCTACATTTATTGCCATCCAATACTCTCTCCCTCTTACATCACCCAATCCCATCACAACATTGCCCCACCCTCTCCACCAACCACACCTACTCAATACTCCTCCTCCCATCCACCTGCCTTACCTATCTCTAACTTCCATAATCTTTCCACCTCAAATCAAACTACATCTACAATGCCCTCTTTTACTACTACAATCCTTACCCTGACAGGACTCCTACTCCTCATTCTACTTCCTCTGTATCATACTACCTCTTATACTAACCTCCACCTACACCCTCCACCTCCACCTCCATACCCCAACCATTCAAGTCACTTCTACAACATCTCTGCCTCTCTAACCCCCTTCCACCCCACCTCTCTATTAACATTAAAACTCTTCCAAATCCCCTCTAATTTCTGCAAACCTAAACCCACACCCTACCATCCATTCCTAACCAAACACATTCCTAAAAAAACTTATTCACCTTCTCTCTTACCTCTTTTTAGCAGGTGACATTCATCCCAACCCTGGACCAAACACTTCTCAAATAAAAAAACATAGCTCCAACAACAAACCTATTCATAAACACCTCAAATTCCTCACCATCAATGCCCAAAGCTCAGCTAATAAAAGTACCCTATTTCATGCCTGGCTCAACCATAACTCACCTGACAGTAGCCATCTCTGAAACCTGGTTAAAACCACACCTAACTGACTCAGAATTCCTTCCCCCCAGATTTCAATGCCTCCGATCAGACCACCTAAATAAAAGAGGTGGTGGAGTAGCACTAATTTATTCTAATCATTTATCCATTACTCCCTTCCCAAATCCTATTCCCTCCTTTAATAACGCTGAACTAGTGATTGGCTTTCTAAAATTAAATGACCATAAAAGTATTTGCATCATCTCCCTTTACATTCCCCCTGGTAATAACACCAATACCTTGGAAGACTTCCTCTCCTTGACCTGCTCAAATATTAATCATGAAACTTACATAATGGGAGATGTAAATATTGACTGGCAAAAAATCATTGACCCTAATCCCACCTTATCAATCAATCTCTTCATCTTTACTCAACTTATTCACTCCATTACTAGACCCAACAAAACCAACTTCCAAGGCTCCATTCTAGACTGGATCCTAGTGTCTCACCCTAACAAAATCACTACATCTGGTGTCACTCCCAACCAATTAGGAGACCACCTTCCTGCCTTCACCCATAGAGCCACATCCTCTTCCTCATACTCCCACCATCTCCTACATACTTGTAACCTAACTAACTTTAACCCCTCTGCCTTCTCTGACTCCCTTAAGCTCACTAACTGGAACCCACTAAATGCCCTGCCTCTAGACAAAGCCGTTGACTTCTTCAACTCTACATTCCTTTCTGTCCTAAACTCCCTAGCTCCAATATGAACCAAAAGAGTTAAAGCCAAGACAGCCCCTTGGCTTACAAAAGAAACCAAGAAAATTATGCAACAAAGAGACAAATCTTGGAAGAACTATCTCCATCATAAACAGCCTTAATTCTTACTAAAATACAAACAGCTGAGAAACCTAGCCAAAAGCAAGTCATTATAGACAAAAAATCCTACTACAACCACTTACAAATAAATCACACAAAGACCCTCAAACAATTCTGGAACTCTATTAACTCCCTTCTCAAGCCTGGTACCACACATAACCCTTGTCCTGACACTAGCAAATCTGACCAAGAAATTGCCAAACTATTTAACACCTTCTTCACCTTTTCTATTGCTGAGTTAACCAAAACCTTCCCCACTAACATCCCCCTACCCCCTCCTCCCAAGCTTCCTCCCCCTCTCCTCCCACACCCTCTACTTTTGAACTTAAACCTGTATCCACCTACCTCATAAAGAAACTTCTCTCCAAACTTAAACCTTGCACCAATGTTCCTGACAACATTCCCTCTTCCTTCTTAAAAATTGCCTCTGACAGTATTGCTTTCCCTATCAGCATCCTGATTAATAGATCACTACTCGAGTCTTATGTATCCAAACTATGGTGTTCTGCTTTTATTCTTCCACTCCATAAGGGTGGCAAAAACTGTAACTTCTCCAACTTCCGCCCTATAGCCATCCTCTCTCCAATCTCTAAACTTCTCGAAAAATGCATACACATGCAGCTCATGCCATTCCTAACCAAACACCAACCGCTCTCTCCTACCCAACACAGCTTCCACCCTGGACACAATACCAACACAGCCCTTTTCTCCTTTTTACACTCTATCAATTCAGCTCAAGATTCTGGTAACTTAGTTTCATCTGTATTATTAGATTTATCTAAAGCTTTTGATACTATCTCTCACACCCATCTACTAAACCATGTATCTAACCTCAACATCTCCCCAAAAACTCTTTCCTGGTTCTCCAGCTATCTTTCAGACAGGTCCCAAGCAGAGAAATGGGGCCAATCCTCCTCCACCTTCCTTCCCACCCCCACAGGAGTTCCCCAAGGCTCCATTCTTGGCCCTCTGCTATTTAACATCTTTATTAATGATTTCCACAAAGCCATTCCTAATACCAAAATTGTCCAATACACAGACAATTCTACTTTGATCTGCTTTGCTTCCAACCAAAGTGAATTCCAGTCTCTAACTCAATCTGCCTTCTCAACCACTGAAAAATGGATGCACTAGAACCACCTCTCAGTTAAAGCTAACAAAACTAAGATCCTCCTATTCACTCCCTCTAAATCCACTCCCATTGATAAAAACTCATTTCAAATTACCAGCCTTAACAACTCTATCATTGACATTGTTCCCTCCGCCAAACTCTTGGGGGTCACCATCGATGAACAGTTAAATTCAATACCCATATCCAACTTAACATCAAGAAAACCCACATAAAACTCGGCCTACTGTACAGGAATAATCACTTCCACTCTCCCTCTACTAGACATACCTTGGCCACTACATATCTCCTCCCATCTCTTCTATATGGTGCTCCTCTGCTTACTAATCTATCTTCCACCCTTACCTCCAAACTAGAAGTATGCTACAATAAAATCTCCAGATTCGCCACAAAAGCAAACTCCTTCTCTCATCACTGCTCCTCCCAAGAAACTTTAAACTGGCTTGAACTCCCAATCAACTAGACTTCCTCCAAATTGTCTCAGCCCACAAATTACTATTTCAACCCACCAGCTGCCCCACATTATCTAATATCCTCCAACCATATAGCCCCCCCAGACCCCTTAGATCCACTCACCAAAACTTTATTTCCATCCACAAACCTAAGCGCCCAGCTGGTCAGCTTTTACTCTCCTTTGCCCTAGCTAAAAAATAGAATACCCTGCCCTCTACAATGAGGACCTGTGACAACCTACACACCTTCAAAAGACAACTTCACTCCTACCTGTTTCTTCACAGAAAATGTAACTGCACTCTTCACCCTATACCTCCCAAGCTCTCCTCTTCCTTCTCTCCTGGCTAACCTCCTTACCTTTCTAACCTCTCTCATAGACCTAGACTATTAATTGTAATCAATATCTGCACCCAGCCTCATGCTCTATGCCTCTTATCCTTACTGGATAATTTTTCTTTAATATCTTAGTTACTTAGTGAATGATACCTATTTGTCTGCTATTCTACCTGCTGTGTTTTGTAAGACTACATATTGACTGTAATGCAAATGATTTTTCTTTGTTATTTCAATATGTTATGTAACTTTGTATTGTGGTAATTCAATATGTGATGTAACTTTTTTTGGAGCTTTTCTCCCCGGGCCTCCACTGAAAACGGGCTCTCGAGCAAGTGGACCTCCCTGGTCACCAAACTGGAATAAATAAATAAATAAATAAATAAATAACTGATGCCTCCACCATACATAGCTCACACCTGTCTGATTTGCCAGGATGTAGTGCTTGCACATAGCTTGACTGTGTTCATGCAGATACTCAGACACACATTATAGTGCCCATACAGACACACACACACACACATACCAGCTACATCAGACATTAATGAGGGTTGCAGGTCATTCTGTTTCAGTGGCCATTCAATATTATATACATGCCTACCTGCCTGTGTTTCTTACTCACACACACTCACTACTCTGAGGTCAGCCTTGCCCTCCTGCCCCCCTCCCTTTGCAAATGATGATAACTGTGCCTTCACCTTGTTCTATTTTTTAATTCAGGGTTACATATGTATATTGTCTTATGCAGAGGGTGGACAGCTAACTCAGCGCTTATGTATTGTTGTTATTTGGATTTTTTTTCTGATTTATTACAGCACTGTAGTGTTGTGATTCCTACCTTGAAATCATTAATATGGCAGTCATGCTTATTGCTCCACTTGTCAGAATGTAGGGATAAGTAGAGTTTGGACTGATTTCTTCAGTAATGGGGATTTTAGGTGCATGTGTCATGTAAGTTGATAAATGCAGAAATATATATTATATAACTTAGTCATATCACATGACAACTCGCACACATTCAAGTACATTTATTTTTCTTTTACAGGTTCAGCACTTAACCTTGATAGTCCTGCAGTTACAAATATTATTTGGGGCTGACTGTATGACGCTAGCAGTACATAAACATTACATGGGTAAGAAAACGTTGTGAGCATTGCCTGGCATCAATGTTACTACATGTATTGCATAGGATACAAAGTGTACTCCGTAAGTGGTCAGCATGTGTGCTATCTATTGCATCTTGGCTGGGGTGAGGGTATATTGTACACACCTACATCTAACTGCACCCACAGAGGCTGGTGGTTCCCCCTCTGACTCATCACCTGCGTGTGGATGTGGTGACTTTGCCAGTGGTGTTGGAACATTTGTTCCTAGCCCTTGGTGTTCCTGTTGCAGCTGTTTTCACAGGATTATATTATGTAAGATAGCACAGACTGTGATAATTTCAGTACAAGTACTGGGATCGTACTGCAGAGCACACCCTGATGTATCTAGGCACCAAAGCCATGATTTCAGCAGCCAAAACACATACTCTGTGATATTTCTTGTTTGAAAGTATGCCTCATTATAGCATTCCTCTGTGAGTGTGTGTGTGTGTGTGTGTGTGTGTGTGTGTGTGTGTGTGTGTGTGTGTGTGTGTGTGTGTGTGTGTGTGTGTGTGTGTGTGTGTGTGTGTGCATTTCTGATAGGCATAATCAGCCATGGTTTGATTGCATCCCTGGCATCCCCCAGTAAATGGTCTTGTGGGATATCACCCCTGGAAAACCTCTGGTAGAGCTGCGAATTTTGAAGGTATATAGAAGTCATGGTAACCTCTGGGGATGCCAGCAGACACATTCAGGGATGATTTCCTTAGCATTACACACCACCTGGCAGTTAATGGAGTGGAACCCCTTTTTGTTGATGTAGACCCTTCCCTGTTCATTGGGTGGTGCTTTGATCTCAGTGTACCTGCAGTCTATGGAACCCAATACTTCAGGAAAAGTGTGTCATGGGGGTAGAAATCATGCATAGTTCTAACTCTGTCCTCCGTGGTAGGAGTGAAATATATATAGTCACTGGCATGCTGTACCATAGCATTCAGGAATTGATGTAGGATCCTACATGCTGATGTCTGTGACATCCACATTATGTTCTCTGTGGGTCTCTGAAAAGTTCCTGTAGCTAATAGTCTAAATGCTACACAAACCTTGGTCTCCACAGGTATTGGTTCCCTTCGGTTTGCTCTTGTTCTCAGATGAGGATGACAGAGGTTGCAGAGTTCCTGGAGTGTGTTTCTATCTAGCCTGTAGTGCTCTACTATTTTCACCTCATGCAGACCACGAAAAGTTAAATGGGGTCTAAATACCCTTCTTCTCCTTGCCTGAGGTCGATGAGAAGCAGCAGCTGCATAAACTTGAGCCTGTTGCACATCCACATGCAGAAGAGCAGCAGCAGCCCGTAACGTTCTTTCCCTCCAGTGTAACTTCGATGGCTGTATTCCCATAGGTTTTGGAATACAAGGCAAAAGGCTACACAAAGTGTACACGATTGCTTTATAGCTTGTTGAATAGCTCCTCCATCTTGGTTTGATTGATTAGCATACAGTTCAGCTGCCTATGTAGTAATTAGCATGCCACAATGTTTACCATGTTTGCATGGCCCGATGTGTACAGCCACTTATTGAATACAAATCAGCACATGCGATGCACACATGGTTTTAGTGAGCCATGTAGGGTTTACTGAATCATTATCTCACAACAATAATATAAAGGAAGTGAGCTGCATATTAAATGAACATTAACTTTCTGACTAGTTATTAATAACAAATTTAGAGCATCTGGAAAAATGTGAAGAAACTGTCATTCTTCCTGTCTAGACATAGAGAGTGTACAGCTGCTACTATATATTTTGTACCACTTATTAATTTTCTTTATAATTTGATGATAGCTTTTAATTATGGCTTAGGATGTAACTAAAAAGGCTTCATGGAACAGCCTACTCAACTGCATATCAGATAAGTAAACTAGGAGTTTAACAAGCTGCATCGGCAATGGGCACATGGATAGGCAGCGGCTTGTTTATTTATTAACAGTAATTCAACTATAATCACAGGAAAACAGGATCCTCTAAAAGCTATGATAGTGGTCTTATTAGTTTCTCCTCTGTCCTTTTTTGGCACAGAAGGAAGTTTCATTATGATAAAAAGATAAAAAGTTGCATGAAGCCTTAGCCAGAAATAATAAACTGGGGGAGTCATAAAACTATTTTTCAAGTGTCCTTATCACAGTCATAGCACTCCTAACTCTTAACTGCTATCAAACTATGTATCCTGGTTGACCTATACCTCATGAGGTATGACCTAATTAAGAATTTCTGGGTGTCTTACTCTTCACCCAAGGGAGGCGGAGGTATATTTCTGGGAATTATAAAGTTGATTTTTCTATTCCTCAGTAAGGTTCATTTGAGGTATTAGTGAGCACTTCTACTAAAATTCTAACTGTATAGGTTGGAAATTGCCTTACAAGAAGGTGCAGAAGTGAGATGATATGACCTTGAATAAGGAGGCTGTTGAATGGAAAGTGGTTCTCACATTTCTGATAAGCTAGCTAGATGCTTGATGACAGACTCTTTGTCTTTGCTCTGGATATTGCATGAATCATGCACCTCTTTTTCACATCCTGAGGACTGAAATAAGCTAATTCAAGACTATATCAGAAGATGACCTGAACTGTAATTAATTTTCTAATTTCTGAAGCACCGTTAAATAAAAGAACATGTATAGGGTGGGGTGGCCCCAGTTCTGTGAGCGGTAGAAAATGTGGGGCTTGAATTGTATGAAGAAAATACTACTTTGTATATGAAATTCAATAGCTAAAATTTCACATGAGGTGCACTGCTGAATATGCCCAAGGATCTTAGTTTGCACTGGAGAGCTTTATGATCAAAAGTTTTGGAAATTTCAACCAAAAGCAGTTAGTAATCTGTCATCCAGAACTTTCTGCAGGTCATCTAGAAATGTTGGCAATCTAAAAAAAGGAAAGAGTAAATGTGGTAAAACAATAAAAAACACTGTGCTAAGAACAAATAAAAAATGGCTTATGTACTGCTTCCCAGTAACCCAAAGATTATACAAACCTAGAACTAACAACCGGTTAACCTATGAGCTTAAAGCTCTTCTACAACTCATAGACAAAGCATGGCATTTTTGGAAAGCACTTGCTACTACTATAAATAGACAGAATTACCACAGCTATGCAACCTTGCCAAGCAGGTTATACATAATCATAAAAGTCACTTGATGAAATCTTACCAAACTTCACTAATAAAATCACCCAAAACCTTCTGGAAAGAGAGCCTTACCTCCATGAATTGCGCATGCTCTCAGTTTTGTGCATCTGATTTCCTTCCTCATTTCGGTGACCTCAGTGACTTTTCTAGTCCTTTCTGGAGCCAATGACAGTCTGCATCTGACATGCCCATCTCCTCTCCATACATCCCTTCATTCTACTTCAGAACCATCACATCCAAGGACATCTGCCCTCTACTTGAACAGATTGAACTTGTTAGTCCCCCTGGTACT
The DNA here is from genome assembly GCF_019279795.1 of Protopterus annectens. Classification (NCBI taxonomy): domain Eukaryota; kingdom Metazoa; phylum Chordata; order Ceratodontiformes; family Protopteridae; genus Protopterus; species Protopterus annectens. The sequence continues at coordinate 1,427,021,710 of NC_056725.1, forward strand.
GTAAACCTTCACCCATGTGTATTTATCACTGTGGAGACAACATGATTGAAAGACGTCTACAGCCTGTGTATCTCCCCTAATGTTATGCTTCATACCTGGAAGAATGCCATTGTAAAACCTCTGCTTAAGAAACCCAATCCCTCCTATCCATCAGACTTTTAGTCTATTTCTGTTCTCTCTAATTGAGGAAATACTGAAAGAAATACTTTATTTGCAGCTCACTCAATATATCATCCAGGTCTATCTTCATTCCCAAACGCAGCAGCACATCCACAGCTATCTGGCCACTCAGTGACAATATTCTTTCTGGAATGGGCAAAGGCCTAATTGCCTGTGCAATTTTTATTTACATTGCCAGTGCTTTTGATTTTTGTCAATCACTCAGTTCTCCTTGGTCGTCTCACTGAAATAGTCATTAGTGATGGCACACTTCCCTGCTTCAAAAGCTACCTGTCACTTCTCAGTTAATTTCAATTTGTCAACCTTTACATCAGTCCCTCTGCAGGAAGGAAGATATATTCTAGCAACTCTCTTCTTTTCTATTTACATTAACACACTTTGTTTTGACTTATCCCATCTTCCACTCCTGCTTTATGCTGATGACATGGTCCTACTCTGCTCTAGCCATTCTGTCTCATAGGTTCATAGGTAGGTACTAGGCTATCGGCCCTAGGGTCTGTACAAGCCTAGCCATAAAGAATCCCTGGCTTACGCCACCCAAAAATTATTTTCATGTGCCCCTGTTGAGCAGAGCCATAGAAGTGATCCCCAGGGTAAATTTCCTATTTCCCATCCAATCATCAAGATTTTTCTTAAAGAGGGCTAATGAGGTGCTCTGCTTGACATGAATGGGCAGTCTGTTGCAAAGTATGGGGAGTCTCTGGGATAGAGTGAAGTGAATTCAGTGCTCAAAAGAAACTAAAGCATTCAGTGCTCAAAAGAAACTAAAGCAATATAAGTAAAGCTCCCAAGAGGCCAGGATCAGAACAAGGGTAAAAGAAAAACAGTCTGAAGGCCAACGTCAGGAAATTAGAAAGAAGTCTGTTCCTAGAGTCAATGTACAACCAACAGCATATAGCAAGCAAGCAAACCAATGCTCAAGTGGTCATAGCAAACTAAAGAGAACATTTTGAATGAAACAGTGAAAGTATCCACACATCCGGCCGAGTGACCCTTGACAGCATTTTATAACTGGCAGTTTAACTCTTTAGGGGAAAGGCAGAATACAATTAAACTTGGAAAGGGTTTTCATAGCAGCTTCAAGTCACCTATCTCCATAAAAAAAGATATGAAAATACAATTTTATAAGAACTTACCATAACAGCAAATGTTCAAACTGGACACTGTTTCAGTACTGCTGACAAATGGGAAGTGTCCTGCCAAGGATACAGTATACCCAGTCAGTATGCCAAAGTTTGGGCACTTTCTTCTCACTCCACTGAGTCTGCTTCATGACTGAGGCATCTAACAGTGTGTGTGGTACATAGACAAAAAACTGCACATTTCCTAACAACTTCCTTGTCCCAGACAGACAGAAAAAAGAGGCAAAAAGACTCAGGAAGCAGAGTCATGTCAGTGGAAAAGGAGGTTCACCTTGAAAAAATATATTGAGCTCTCTCTCTGCTTACTGCTTGCTGCTTCTTGCTCTTGCTGTGGGATTTGAAGTCTTCTTAAGACACTCAGTCTTGCTGGCTGGAATCAAAGTCTGGTTATAATTGCATTCACAGTCTGTTGCATTCAGAAACTTGCAGAATATACATTGATACAGCATCTGACTTTAAGAGCAGTAACCAATTACTTTTATAATAAACCAAACTGGACAAATGTTGCAGTTTAAAGTACTGTTCCAACTTTACTTCTCATATAGTACAGATGATGTGAGAGATATAACATTTACCTCAGAACATCAAATGTGTCCCTACCATACCCCTAACAACTAGATTTAATACAGACTTTTTATACATATTTTAGTTAAACTCACACCCTCTAGGTTTTGGAAAGATACTGGCTTGATGACGCAAATGCTAACACATCTGTTCTTGTTCAAATGATGATAAGTAAACTGTCTTCAAGAAAATGCCTTGTAAACTGTCTTCAGGAAAATGCCTTGTGGATTCTGTAAATGCTGTTAAGTAAACTGTCTTCAAGGAAACGCCTTGTGGATTAGAAAAAGCACATTTTTAAACTTTCTTAGAAAAGCATGTCCTGTTGTCCAGTGAAAGCAGATTACATTCTTGTCACGTCTGTAAGAAGTTCAGCCTTCTTGATGTGTGTGTAATACACTCATAAGCAAGTTCCTTATTTTTTTAAGCCACAGTCATTTAGTATGGTTGCTGATCACATATTACTAAACTTTGTTTCTGCATTTAAGCAAGCTTTTTCTTTCAGCATATTTAATATCTAACAATTCCCTCTGTTTTTAAACATACTCAAAACATTTTATACTGATATGTATTTTTTTTATCACATTATATAGTCTTTTGATACAACAAATCAAATTGCAATTTTACATAGTTAATACAATTATATTAAAGTATTACTAACAAACTGAATGTATTTAACAACTTTTTCTTTTGCAGACCATTCTGTGAAATTATTTTATCAGTTATGAGCTGTGTCTGCTTTAGTTTAACTTGATTAATTTATTCCTTTGCAATTACAGAATTTAATTTATGACTTAGAACTGTTTCATTAACTCTTTGCAACTTGTTGAATTAACTATAAGACAAGAACCATGTGCTACTGCAAGCATTTATACACTACTGAAAATATACAGTTTCAATGTCATTTTAACCATAACATTGTGGTCATGTCTTTGAACTGCCCATTAACATCTTGGTAAAGTACTGAACTGGGCTTAGACAATGAATATTTGAAAGCAATTATTTTACTGGGGTAAAACCAGTGATATTGCAACTTGACAAATTACTTTTAAACTTATTACAATGTATTCTGTTCAGTATGTATTTACACAGACTATTTGCTATTCATGCATTTCAATCTAGCAGCTATCCTGAACCCAATTTTTTTAAAACATGGTTTTTCACACATATTCATTGCTAGACATTAATTTAATTTGTACTGAATTCTTCTGTATTTGTACATACAAAGACTATAAAGTAAATTTAGTCTAATCGTACAAATTTAATAGCATTAATATTAAGCAAAATCTTGGAAAATGTTTATGTCTCTTTAGAAATATCTAGTGGAATTGGCACCAAATGCATATGTCCTGTTATTTTAAACTACATACTCAGCAATTAAAAATATTCATGCTTTTTTATACCAACATTGTCTTGCCAAAAACATATTAAAAAATAGTGTCCAATCTTGTTCAGTTTTTTACATATCTTTACTCTGTCTTATATAGCTGTAATCAATTTCAAGCCATCTCTATTTTTTTTAAACCATCTCTTGTATAACTTTACAGTTTAACAGGTTGTAAATACAATTTAATACTAAAAAATACAATAACCATTATGATAGCTATTAACAACTTGTAAAATATCTTATCCTGTCAGGTTTAATCTGTTTACCAATATTTCTAATGCACTAATACCTGTTTTTCCCTCCCCCTGAAACAGTATTGTTCTTTTCTGTTGCCTTTGCTGTCTATGTCTACTAGTAGTAGTTATTGTACCCTCCTGTATACTTTATTTGAACTGTATGTAGCCCATCTGTTGGCTATACTTGATGTAACTAAGGTTTTTTTTAATTTTTTATCCGTGACATATATGCACAATTGTGATGTTTTACTATAATTACCAAATAGTGTTGCATGTGAACATTTTAACAATTATGTTTTAATAACAACAAATTTTTAGAAAAACTCAAGCCACTTGTCTGGCAGTCTTGTTTCTTATCTTATCTGTTCAACATTTCCTGTAACTATTCATCCAGTTTAGGAAGGTCTGAGCTCACATTTCAGTTAACCCTTTTTAGCATTTTTCCTTTAATCATATATATTTTTTTACTTTTGATTTCAGTATTTTTTTATTTATTTAACTGTTCTGACATTCATTTTAAAAAGACTGTTTGACTAATACCATCCGTGATTTTATTTCTTTTTAAAATTCAGAACTATAACTGTTTGGTGTTACTATATAATTATAAAAAATTGTAAAAAAATAAATAGATATTAGTTTAACAAACACATTTATATATTTACATTATTTATATTTGCTGTTGTCTGCCTGTTATTCTTGTGTGTTGTATATATAAGAAAATACATGCATGTCAGTCTTGTGACTTTAAATCTTTACTCTTATTTAACTATTTTTATTTAATTTTTATACATTAAAACTGTTTTGTTTACCTTTTGACTATGCTAAGAATGGCAGTCATATGCTCTACTTTACTGTAGTACTGATAAATATATTGCTTTAATTGAATGGAAGTTTTAAACATTTGAGAATGATTTGTCAGATCCTATCATCCTACCATGTAAGCTTAACCATTTTCAAAACATAAACATGTTATAAAATATATTTCTTTTGTACAGATCAGCTGTAGTTTCCTACTCCTTCCCAATGTATGTAGGAAGTCAGTCTCTGTCAGTTCAGCTAATCTATTTTCTTCATCTTGTAACTGTTGTTTAAGAGTCTCCTCATGGTCTGCCTGATATGTCTCAGGAACCTGTTCTGCTGAATCTAACAAAATGTCATGAACAGATCTGTCTTCACAGTCTATTGATTTAGCAACATCATGTAATACTTTTTTATGACATAATACACAAAATGCAGTTTTTGTTGAATCACACAATAAACATTTGTCATATTTCACATGGTTTTCTTTGAGGTACCGGTTAAATATTGTAATACATTTGCATAATGCCTTACTATCAACCTGCCCTACTAAGGTTTTACATTTACTAATGTGCTGTGTATACCAACATTGCAATTTACTATCCATACTGTCTTAATTAAACATCCAAACTATCGAATAGCAACCATACTAAAAAATGTGACGTAGAAAAAAGTCTTACCAGTGAGCAAGAAAACAGGTGATCAGGCTGTTGTTGCAGATGGCTGGAAATTTTTCAAAGTCACTTGAGAAGCTGGGAAAGCACAACAGGCAGTGAACTATTGGGCTAGTGGATATCCCCCTTTTCTTTAGCGAAATTATGGCACTGCGACTGGAACTTCTGTCTCACTCCAGATGTAGACGTCTAAAAAACTTTACTACTGCAAGCTGCATAAACTGGAATACTTCTGTTCAGAATTGACACATACGTACAAATGTTAGTTACTGCAATTTAACTGAAGTAACCCTCTGCAGGGCTTACCATCACTCCCCCTGTGTTTGAATGCAGATTATACGTTCAAATGCAGATTTTTAGGTTCAAATGCAGACTAGCTTGCCATTAAAAAATTATATGGTGCTAGTCACTCAGCTGGCTTGCCATTGAAAAAATATATTGAGGTCTGTCTGCTGGAGAAAGGAGGGATGGTACAGACACTGCAACAATGATCAGATTTTGACACTTAACTGTTAAGTCCTTAAAGGACTGTGTTAGTTATTCATAAACTCACTGATGCAGCAGTGTTGCTTACATATGGCAAGATTCCCAACAGCTTACAGATTTATCTAGAAGGAGGACTGATGCATGAAAATGGAATCCAGCATCCCTTGAAGAGTGGACCTGGCAAAACCAGTTCTGGACCCGGACATAAAACCTAATTTATAACGTTTAGTGAATCTTTTTTTTTTTTTACCCTCATAAAATATAAACAGCTGATCAGACTTTCTGAATGCTTTAGTTTTGTCGAGACAGATTTTAAGCAGTCTATGAATGCCTAACAAATGTACAATTTTCACCTTTATTTTAACAGTTGGGGAAAGAACATAGGCAAATTGATGGACTGATTCAAAAATACTTTACTGACAACCTTAGGCATAAAAAATGGGGGTTAGTCGTCAAGAATACCCTGTCCTTGTGAAAAATCAGAAAAGGAGAAGCCATAAGGACTTGTAACTCAAAACTCTTTTTGCTGAAGTAGGGGCACTAAACACAACATTATTCCATGTGCTGAATTTTGGACAGGTGGAAGAGGATAGTTTAAAAGAAGCAAGAGTTAACTTCTCTAAGACAATTATGGTCCCAAGGAGGAGGAATAAGTTTCCTTGGTGGCATGATGCTAATGATGTCTTTTAAAACTGTGCCACTAAAAATATGTAGAAAGAAGTGGATCTGTTGGTGAATACGTGGATATAGCTGGCAAATGGATTTTAATACAGAATTGAGCAGCTCACATAGACATGAAAGAATAAAACACCTTTTTCATAAGGGTTTGTAGTTTTCTTTTGGTACTAAAAATGAAATCTTTTACATTGGGAAATATATTTATTCTGTTGCAGGTTTTCTAGCATCCTGTAATACTTGAACATCCTCAGAAAATAGGTGCCTGAATGGCTTCAAAATCCTATAATCAAACATAGACATTGCAGGTTTAGATGAATGAGAAGCCCTTCGGTTGTGTGAACAGGTCCATCCTCTGGGACAACTTGTGATGACTGCCCTTGGCCAGATGAAAAATTAATTTTATTTTTATTTAACATTTGCTTACTGGGAAAGTCTGACTTGGAACAAAGCCAATTTTCAGCAGTGGCCCAGGGAGAAACGCTCCAGATGTATGTCTTTGTAATAAGGGAGGAAACCCACACTAACGCAGGGAGAACATACAGACTCCGCACAGAAGGCACCCCAGCCGAGAGTCAAACCAGATAACCTCTTGTTGCGAGGTGACAACGCTACCGCTGCACCACTGCCCCATCCAAAAAGGTGGATCCAATGCTGTCTGGGCCAAAAGGGATTCAAAAACAACATACCTGGGCTGTCTGAGAAGAACTTCTGGAATGAGGGGAATATGAGAAGCAGCATAACGGCATCTTCCTTTCCCTAAGACTGACATGGCTGCCATTCTCCATGCTTCTGGGCATGGAACTCTAGAGCAGAATAGTCCATATATATGTTCAGATTGCAGGCGAGTAGATTTGAGGAGTAACCCACTTAGGGATAATATGTAGGAAGACTTCTCTTTTGAGCATCCATTCCTGAGGGCCTTCCTTGGCTCTACTCAGGTAATCACCACATAATCTCTGAGGGAATACAAACTGCATGAAGAGACTGTACCAGTTAATTACCTCCCAAGCTATCATAGCAAGTATGTAGAAATAAGACTTCCTCCCTCCCTGCTTGTTGATGTAAGACATTACTGTGGTCTGGATTAATAGGAATATGAAAATGAGCATTCTTGAGGTCTAGAGTTAACATAAAGGCTTGTGGAAGGATCACTGAAAAAATAACCGCAGGCAACAACATTTTTAATTCTGGCACAGCTAAACAGGTGTCGAGGGCTGACAAATCCAGAACGGGCCTCCAGATGTATTCTTTTCTTGGAACCAAGAAGACTTTTGAATTGAAGCCTTCTCTCTCCTGGCCGTGTGGAATAAATTCCATGGTTCCCTGATAAAACAGTCCAGGCTGCTTTTCCTGCCCTTGTTCAATACATCAGTGATAAACAAATACTACTAAACTCCTCTAAAACAAAAACAATGCTTTTTGGCACTAATCTAAAGCTCACTTCTACCTCCAGGCCTCTAAAAATCCTCGATCATCTTAATAACACTATTGAAAATATCACTTCATTCAAATACCTAGGGATTTGGTTGGACCCCTTCCTAAATTTCCAACTCCACTTCATCTACACACACATACAAAAAAAAAACTCTTTGCTATTCTAGGCTAATAGGACCTTCCTATTTTTAAGGAGAGCCTGCAGAAATGACATAGGTAAAGGTATCTTGCTAGGTCAGCTAGAATATTGTCTCCCACTAATTGCTGCAGCTTCTGAAAGAAATATATGTACCATTCAGTCCTTTTCAAATGCCATTTACAGATTCATCACTCTGTACCCCAAAAAATGAACATCACTGTAAAACCACTGAAAAAGCTAACTGGCTACATGTGAAACAAAGTGCTGACTTTCTACTTGCCTCTTACCTATTTAAACTTGTCAAAAATGACACCTTCCCTCCACTAGCTTCCAGACTATTTAGAGATGCACTAAAATTCAACCTTAGACATCTTAACCACTCATGTTCTCCAAATCTCCCAGACTAGGCTTCACTGCACAGACCATGTTTTCTCTGTCCTTGGTTCCAAACTGTGAGAATCTCTCCCTTCTTTTATTTATTTTATTTTACATTTATTGACCAGGATTGTCCAACTGAGCTTAAACGCACTTTTTCAATGGAGGCCCAGGGAGAAAAGCTACACAATCAATACAATAAAGATAAACAACTGAAATTATAAATGAACAAAAAGGACAGAAAAAGTTTTTACGATAAGTGTAAATAAGAAAGCAGTACAATTTTGACAAAAGAGCAGGATGAACAAGAGTCATAGTATACATTTGCAGTTACTGTGCGTCATCATAATTGGGAGAGAGAAGATGAGTGATGCAAATGTTTAATAGAAGTTTAAGGAGGTTGCTGGCATGGTAAAGATGACAGTTACAAGACAGGTAAAAAGGGGTGGGAGGAGCTAAAAGGAAAAAGATATAGAGATCAGTGAAGCAGTAATAGCTTAGTGGGCAGGTAGAGTGCAGGCTTGGGGATAGTAAGGAGGATTATGAGGGTGAGAACAGTGGCAAGACCAGTAGTTTGTAAGTATTCCTTGGTAGCCGCTTTGAATTGTTTAAGTTGATTGATGGGCCTAATTTTTACTGTGTTCCAAGACATAGTAGGATTGTAGATACAGAGGTTGCAACCCATTTTGGTCCTAGGTTTATAGATCTGTAAGAGGTCTTGGTCTGAGCTACGTAGAGATCTAGTGGGAGTATATTGAGAGATAAGAAGAGATAAGCTGGGGCAGTAGGAGAGCTGGTATAGAATGGAGTGAATAATCAGGAGCTGAGAGAGGAGAAGCTGATGAGGTAATTCTAGCCAGTTTAGGTATTTTAGTGAAAGACAGTGATGAGATTTATACGTTTGGTGTGCTGCAAATCTGGCTACTTTGTTGTAGGTTGATTCTAATTTAGTAAGGCGAGGAGTTGAGATTTGTGAGGACTTGGGAGCTGTACAATAAGCTGTTTAGGAGGTAGGCATGGGAAAGGGTTACTTTTGCTTTGTTGGTGAGAAACGTTTTATTTCTATATAGGAGGCCCAGTTTTTGATGAGTCTTCTGGATACAGTTAACATGTAAGTCGAACTTAAGCTGATCATCTATAATTACATCTAAGAGTTTTGTGCTTGCTTCGAGTTCAATAGGAGTATTATGGAGGGAAAGTATAGAGAAAGTAGGTTTAAGGTGATTAACATTTTTAGGTAAGAAAAGTAGGAGTTTTGTTTTTTTTGGTTCAGAATTAACAAATTATTAGAGAGCCATGTTTTGACTGAGTTAAAGGATGCCTGAGTGGTAGAGATGAGTTCAGAGCCGGTGTAAGCGATGGTGATGACTGTAGAGTCATCTGCATATTGTACCAGAGATGACTAGGGGCAGGAAGTATAGAGTAGGTTAGTAAAGATGTTGAAGAGTAATGGGCCAAGAATAGAGCCATGGGAAACACCCATTTTAACAGGTAGAGAAGGGGAGAGAGCAGAGAGACATCTCACTGACTGCAGTCGATCAGTGAGATAGCTGGAAAAAACAGGCAACAGTAGAAGTGGAAAAGTTGAGGTTAGTTAGTTTAGTCAATAGGAGTGAGTGAGTCACAGTTTCAAAGGCTTTTGAAAGGTCTAAGAAAAGGCAGGAGAGGAGTTTGTTGTTATCTCGGCTAGTGAAATAGTGTTAAGGAAGGCTATGAGGGCAGTAGTAGTATTATGTTTAGGGCAAAAGCCATGTTGTATGGGGGTGAGCAGGTTTTCCTGTAGTAAGTATTGGATGACTTGCTTATGTATGCATTTGTCCAAGACGTTTGAGAGTGGGTACAAGACAGCAATGGTCTAAAGTTAGTGATTTCTGTGGAGTTACCTCCTTTATTTATAGGTAGAGTGCAGAATTCTTTCCAGATAGAAGGCACCTTTGACTTGGAGATAGCACGATTTATCAGGATGGATACTGGGAGAGCGAGTGGGTCAGCTAGGAATATGCGAGTAGTATCTGTTAGCCATGGGGATATGTGTGATTTTATATTTATTTTATATGGACTGTTTGGAGAGGTGCAAGGCTGGTGAGTATATTAAGAAAGGTAGCTTTCAATGAGTGAACTGCTTCATCAAGGGGGAGGTGGGATAGATAAGTCCAATTAATTCTAGAAAGCAGGGCTTTAAAAGAGTCTGGGCAGAAGTTTGTTAGTTTGTGACAGGTTATATATCTGTGTGGTCTGGTGACGTGAGGAGTAAATCTAAGAACTTTTACTGGGGAGTGGTCACTTAGGGAGTTGGGTAGGGTTTCAAGGTTATGATATTTGCAGGGATCAGAAACTAGTATGTAGTGTATAAGAGTGCTAGAGTTGTTTTCTTAAAGATATTTTCTTAAAGAACATTACATTTCAAGTCTCTAGGAAAATGCAACTACTACTTCTTTGTATATAATGCATGTATATATTGTGTTTTTTCAGTCACCGTGCATATAATGTCAGTTTTCTATTGCCTTTATACCCTCAAGCCAGCTATGATATTCATTTTGTATATAATGTATGTGTGCAATGAATTTTGACAATTACTTTGTATATAATGTCATGTATCTATTGCATTTTCCCTAGGCTGAGACTGAAATGGTCCAATGGAATTGGTGCTCTACCCCAATTAAAAAATTCAAACTAAGTAAATATATAAATGCAAAAGTGTCAAATGGCAGAGTTACACAAGTTATTTAAGTTGCGGGTTTCATTCTTGTGAATTTTATCTGATGACGTCTGTATTATTGCGGATGAAAGCACTTGTTAAATGCCATTTTTTGTTCCTAGCACAGTGTTTTTATTATTATTTATAAATGTTAGCAGGGTTGAGGCTGTACTATAGCCTTTTATGAAACCGCGATCCTTCAGCACATAGAGTGTCACCAAGTAAGCACAAGTGATCTGATGAAGTAAGTGACAAAAACGTATTGTGGATGCTGCTATCGTTAATGTTTTTAGGAGAGCCTTCATTGCTGCATTAAAGCTGTTTCGTAAGATTTGCCTGATTGTGCTTACTTGGTGACATTCTATGTGCTGAAGCATCGTGTTTTTGGCTTTGCACAGCACTTTGTCTTCTTTTTTTTGCTTTTATGAAACCACATTGCATTAGATTTTAATACTGAGTTGTATTGCGATCATCTCTGATGCAATTTAGCAAATTTCCCAAGCACTTAAAATGGCAATTTGGAGTTAATTAGTTGGCATCCATATGTCACTTACTTTTTAAGGACTGGTGTGAAACAAAGTGACATCTAAGTAACAGGAAAGGAACACAAAACAAGAGACAGAGAGCAAGAAAGAGAGAGAAAGAGAGACAGACACCATAAGAGCCAGTACGGACAATAGGTAGAGCAATGAGGGGGGGTGCTTAGTCTTAAGAATTTCAGTGGCATTTGGATCAGTTTCATTTGCTGTAAAATGTTTGAATTATGCATGTGTGTTTCTTTGAATTGTTTAAGTTGATTGATGGGCCTAATTTTTAATGTGTTCCAAGACATAGTAGGATTGTAGCTACAGAGGTTGCAACCCATTTTGGTCCTAGGTTTATAGATCTGTAAGAGGTCTTGGTCTGAGCTGCGTAGAGATCTAGTGGGAGTATATTGAGAGATAAGAAGAGATAAGCTGGGGCAGTGGGAGAGCTGGTATAGAATGGAGGGAATAATCAGGAGCTGAGAGAGGAGAAGCTGATGAGGTAATTCTAGCCAGTTTAGGTATTTTAGTGAAAGACAGTGATTAGATTTATACGTTTGGTGTGCTGCAAATCTGGCTACTTTGTTGTAGGTTGATTCTAATTTAGTAAGGCGAGGAGTTGAGATTTGTGAGGACTTGAGAGCTGTACAGTAGGCTGTGTAGGAGGTAGGCATGAGAAAGGGTTACTTTTGCTTTGTTGGTGAGAAACGTTTTATTTCTATATAGGAGGCCCAGTTTTTGATGAGTCTTCTGGATACAGTTAACATGTAAGTCGAACTTAAGCTGATCATCTATAATTACATCTAAGAGTTTTGTGCTTGCTTCGAGTTCAATAGGAGTGTTATGGAGGGAAAGTATAGAGAAAGTAGGTTTAAGGTGATTAACATTTTTAGGTAAGAAAAGTAGGAGTTTTGTTTTTTTTTGGTTCAGAATAAGCAAATTATTAGAGAGCCATGTTTTGACTGAGTTAAAGGATGCCTGAGTGGTAGAGATGAGTTCAGAGCCGGTGTAAGCGATGGTGATGACTGTAGAGTCATCTGCATATTGTACCAGAGATGACTAGGGGCATGAAGTATAGAGTAGGCTAGTAAAGATGTTGAAGAGTAATGGGCTAAGAATAGAGCCATGGGAAACACCCGTTTTAACAGGTAGAGAAGGGGAGAGAGCAGAGAGCCATCTCATTGACTGCAGTCGATCAGTGAGATAGCTGGAAAAAACAGGCAACAGTAGAAGTGGAAAAGTTGAGGTTAGTTAGTTTAGTCAATAGGAGTGAGTGAGTCACAGTGTCAAAGGCTTTTGAAAGGTCTAAGAAAAGGCAGGAGAGGAGTTTGTTGTTATCTCGGCTAGTGAAATAGTGTTAAGGAAGGATATGAGGGCAGTAGTAGTATTATGTTTAGGGCAAAAGCCACGTTGTATGGGGGTGAGCAGGTTTTCCTGTAGTAAGTATTGGATGACTTGCTTATGTATGCATTTGTCCAAGACGTTTGAGAGTGGGTACAAGACAGCAATGGTCTAAAGTTAGTGATTTCTGTGGAGTTACCTCCTTTATTTATAGGTAGAGTGCAGAATTCTTTCCAGATAGAAGGCACCTTTGACTTGGAGATAGCACGATTTATCAGGATGGATACTGGGAGAGCGAGTGAGTCAGCTAGGAATATTGTCAGCAGATGTGGAACAGGGTTTTAGCTTGGAGAGTAGAGATTTAATGTAGTTAGTAGGAACAGATGTGAAAAAGTATTAGAAGAGTTTAAAGTAGGAGAGGGTTCAGAGGAGTTTGTAGTCCAGTTGTTTCTAGAGTTCGTAGCATTAATAGAAGGGGGATCAGAGGTAATCATCTTGGATGTGGATTAAATAAAATAGTTATTACAGATGGCAGCATTTTCTTCAGGTGTCTTGTTAGGGCAATGATTGGGAGAAGAAGAATTCCCAGGATGCAGTATTTCATTGACTGAATTCCAGAATTTTTTGGGGATTGGGTCTTTGAGCAGTAGGTGGGTTAATGTAGAATTATTTTTCATCTTTAATAATGTGTTTTTTGTCAGTTTTCTGAGTTCCTTATACTTTTGCAAGTCAGAGGGGAGCTTAGTTTTTGCCCATCTTTTCAACATCCCTTCTCTGGATTTCATTAGAGTGCGAGTAGTATCTGTTAGCCATGGGGATATGTGTGATTTTATATTTATTTTATATGGACTGTTTGGAGAGGTGCAAGGCTGGTGAGTATATTAAGAAAGGTAGCTTTTAATGAGTGAACTGCTTCATGAAGGGGGAGGTGGGCTAGATAAGTCCAGTTAATTCTAGAAAGCAGGGCTTTAAAAGAGTCTGGGCAGAAGTTGGTTAGTTTGCGACAGGTTATATATCTGTGTGGTCTGGTGAAGTGAGGAGTAAATCTAAGAACTTTTGCTGGGGAGTGGTCACTTAGGGAGTTGGGTAGGGTTTCAGGGTTATGATATTTGCAGGGATCAGAAACTAGTATCTAGTGTATAAGAGTGCTAGAGTTGTTTTCTTAAAGATCTTTTCTTAAAGATCATTACATTTCAAGTCTCTAGGAAAATGCAACTACTACTTCTCTGTATATAATGCATGTATATATTGTGTTTTTTCAGTCACCGTGCATATAATGTCAGTTTTCTATTGCCTTTATACCCTCAAGCCAGCTATGATATTCATTTTGTATATAATATATGTGTGCAATGAATTTTGACAATTACTCTGTATATAATGTCATGTATCTATTGCTTTTTCCCTAGGCTGAGACTGAAATGGTCCAATGGAATTGGTGCTCTACCCCAATTAAAAAAATCAAACTAAGTAAATATATAAATGCAAAAGTGTCAAATGACTGAGTTACATAAGTTATTTAAGTTGCGGGTTTCATTCTTGTGAATTTTATCTGATGACGTCTGTATTACTGCGGATGAAAGCACTTGTTAAATGCCATTTTTTGTTCTAGCACAGTGTTTTCATTATTATTTATAAATGTTAGCAGGGTTACTTTTTAAAGACTAGTGTGAAATGTTTGAATTATGCATGTGTTTCTTAATGTTCAAAAACAAAATAGTAATTTCTGAAGCCTTTAATTAAATGTAACATAAGTGAAAATCACAATGTGTACAATAAAAGAAACCAAGCTATTTGTATCACGTTAGGAGTTATTTCAAACTAAAATTTTGAAATCATTTACTCTAATTAAAATATCAGTGAGTTATCAGTGGAACAAACGACGTTAGTTTTAGCACATGCAGCATGATTTATTCAACTTCTAGAAGATCCTTAAACTAAATTTGTTTCTGGCAATACTGGTCATGTGTTAACATTACAGTTGTAGGGGTAAACATTAAGGCTAGGCAAACACCACCCACAGTATTTTCAAGTTTTAGTAGGGGCTAAAAATACTTCTCCTATTCAGATTTTTGAACAGCAGCAGTTTAAGGAGTTCGCTTTCAGAGATTTGAATTTTAGCACTTTAAGTAGTTTGAAATCACTTTCTTTTCGAAAGGGCAAGGTGATCCAATCACTGAAGAGTATATTATTTTAACTTAGTAACATGAACTATATTCTCATTGTTCCATCTGGTAAAGTGTGCTAATTGCTATTTAGAATAACGGAGGCATATATTTGAATGAAGCTATGTGACACATGAATTTTGGAGACATTAGTAAGAGACTTCAGATGTTATAGCTAATGAAAGACATACTACAATAGCAAAAGAAAAATTTATTCATCTCCAAACCTGTTATACTCAACATTTATTTCTTTAAAGAAAGTCTTAAGACTCAAATCTAGACTCCTGGTAAAAATCTCATTTCAAAAATATATGTATTTTATCTGAGTCTTTTTCTGTGTATTGACTATTAAATATATATTTCCACCTCTTTCTATCCCATTCTCCTGGGGCAGGGATCATCACCTAGATAGCCATCAGAGATTTCTTGCTGCCCTAACATCTTTTACTCCCTTGACACGATTTTAGTTGTAGGTACAACTACATTCACAAACATACATTTAAACTCAGCTGCAGTGTGAATGCTGTTTGGCAGACAATACATCATTGGGTCTGTATGTTTCATGTTGGCACACCTAGCCTTTGCTGTATGCCAGACTTGATTTGACCAAGTTACCATCCCTCATCAAGAATATTTGAGTTGGTGATGTCAGCTCACTCACATCCTTACCAGCGGGCTCCTCTAACACTCAGGTTACTAACTGTACCTGTGCAGTCTGGGTTACAATAAGGGATGTATTCTTCTGCACCCAGGAACTAGCACCATGTCCGCCAAAACTGACCAATTCATCTTTATGGTAACCTTTGGTAATGCAGCTTAGTTTCTGTCATGAGTCTAGTCTATCAATTTGCTAAACATTATGCAAACAATTTATTGCTGAGTTACTTATATGTGGTAGAAGCAGAAAGTTATATATCTATATTGTCCAAGGTAAAATACTTGCTTTAACCGAGTTAAAAAAATGATAGAATTTTTTTTACTTCTAGCTGTCCATTGATGACTTCTGGGTATATGGCCTGCCAGGAGCTTGACAGCTTGCTTCTATTTTTTAATTAGCAGATACCATTCTTGCCTGTGAACCACCTGTTGGGTAGATCATCTGACAGTTATCTTTTACAAGTACGCTGCTGTGATGTGATTAAATAGTTATACCTAAAAAGCTTTCTTAATTTCCTTGCAAGGGGTAATTTAAATTCCTTCTGACTATCCTATAACTGTTTAATATTTCATGATCCAATAAATTGTATCTGAAATTTTCAAGCTGAAACAAAAGTGTGCTCACAGTAAATCACGATTTGACTGATCCCTACATTCCAGCAGACTCTTTGATGGTCACAGATATTTCAACAGCTGAGGCACAAAAAAGTAAGGAAACCATATCAATAGCCAGGGAATTCAGCTCAAATATGGCTATGTGTAAATATTCATGATGTCACACTAGGAGCAAGTGAGTTACATTTTTCTAATTATCATAATATTGTTCAGTACATTCATACAACAGCAGCTTCTTCTCCTTAGAGAATAGGTGCTGTGACACCTGTGCACTGGCCCAGCAATCAAGGAGCCTCAATCCTCACCATTATACACCAGTGAGGAGCATCCATATAGGGAAAGGATAATAAATACACATGCAGTAAAGTACAGTTTCTCTAAAGAGGACACAGAGATCACAGTCAGTCTGGGGCTGGTTTCTCCCTTTCTCTCCATGTCCCCAATAAGACTCCTCACTGGCACAGCTATAGGGTCCAGATCTCAGCCTAGTGGGGGAAGCTAAAGCCTCCAGCATCCTCTCTGTCCAATCAGTGCTTCATGTCCCTGCCCAAGTAGCTGACAAGCACACACTTTGAGATATGAGTTATATGCAAACACACAGACACTCCTGGGGAAGGCTGGCATGGATTCTCCAGCTGTGCCCCTTTTTACCCGGACTATACAGTAGAAATCACTGCCACCACCTACTAATATTTATCATCTACCAAAAGGACCTTATGAAAGGGTGCCCAATTATACTGTACAGCATTATTATCCAAATGGTAAGTGCAACTGAACAGTCAAGGCTTATTTGGAGTGACTTGGACAGTATCACTATATACATGCAATGTACTCTAGAGCTTAAATTATCTCTACACAAAACAGCCACAGTTGAAAGGTTTAAAAATATTTAATAATAAATAATAAAAATACAAGACAATACTTACTACACAGTGCTAGTCAAGAGTTCAGAGATCACAGAGAAATATTTAAAATAATACAGTAGAAAAGTTCTGACATCACAGAAAAACAAACTAGTCTAATCTTACTATTTCCTAGCTATATCTAAGAGAAAACGCAGTTCTAAAATAACTTACATATAGAACACAGGCAGAGTGCTGATGAGTTGGATGTTCTCAAGACAAATGCTAAAATGCTCTCATTCTTTCTGTCCTTAAATTGATAACACAGTACCACTGATTCATTTCGGATTACATCATTTCTTTCTGGTTCCCAGGCTAACAGAAACTCAGAGGTTAATAGCCCTTTTGATCTTGCAGCAGGTCAGGAAGTCAGAGCAATAAAAAAAAATCTACATGTAAACTCTAGCCATTAACTCTGGCCTCAAACCTCAAGCCTCCCTCTAGACATCTCGGCTCTGAGTTTTAGATCAAAGTATTCCACAATGCTTGACTTATCAGATTTCTTACAGCAGAGTGCACTGTTGTTAAATTTTTTTTTCAGTTCAACATCCAATGCAGTCTTTTCACATTTAAGAGAACAAGCCTGTGGCTTACATTAATATTTACAAATGACAAAATTATCTACAAAATTCTATATGGCTATGCTAGCAGCCTTTACCTATCTTCACAGGTGCATTTATCTTAAGACCATCAAGTATGTTGAAAGGGAAAAGGTAGACTTGCAAAGATGTAATGAAATACTGTTAATGATGAACTTTTACTTTGTTAGATACTTTGGCATTACAGATTGACATTAAAAAAGTCCTTTACCTCCCCACTGTTTTAGATTCTGAGCAGTTTGTTATGCATCTGATAGCCATTGTCATTCCATTAAATGTTATCCCCTGATATAAAAAAGATTTAAGATGAACATGATAACTTTACAGCCTCAAGACTGTCGGTGCTCCTGACTGTTACCTACAGGGTGCCTAAGCTGTGCCAGTCCTCCTCCTGGACAAATAAGATGCCAGTACTTAATCTTAAAAGTTTTATTCGATGGATTAGTATTCTTTTCAAATGACATTGACAAGTATTACTCTCTTTATAGTTGTCTGGTGCAAACTAGCCATATTAAGAACATCTTAAAATGTATTTATATGTTTATATATGTGCATGTATACAAGGGCTACTTTTTGGGATGGATAAATAATACAATATGTTTAGTACCCTGAATCATGTAAGCAGCATGGATAATTAAATGTTCATGGTTGTATTTTTAATCTATGCTCTAAAGGTTGGTAGTAGTTTGCATGCAGTTGTTTCAGTGAATGTTACTAGAAGTAGGGTTGTCCTTTCTTTAAAGACAGTCATTTAACATGTATTAATGTGTGACAGTGATGTTATCTGTTTTCTGTTAGGACAATTAATTTACAAAATTTTAGAAGTGTCTCTGAAGGATGCAGCTTAGTAGTTAACTTCTTTCTCTACCTCCCAGCTCAAAAGTTCAGGTTCAGTCCTTACCTTTGACCAATGCTTATTTGAGATTTGCAAGCTATCTGCATGCTTCCATAGATTTTTCTCTGGATACTCCATTTTTTATTTTACCTTCCAAATACACATTTGTTGATTGACTGTTCTTAACTGTCCATGTGCATTGTGCTAACCATGTCCTTGTGATCATAGTGTGGTCTGCAAAAGTACATATTAGATCATTTTACTTACAGGTTTAAAATGAATAAATTAACTGAATAAAATAATGAATAATAATGAATACGCTCTGGATCTCATAGGTATATTATTCTTTTTTGAACTACACAGCTGATTTGACAGCTTTTAAATGGGGAAACAGTACTTTTATTCTGTCATTTTTTCAAAATGATTGTCTCCAGTGGGGATAGCCTTCAGGCTGAGGCTCACACACTTTTATCCATCGGTTGACAATTGTATGGTCTGTGTATAGTCCTGGAGCTACTGTGCAGCCATTTGTAGTTTGTGTTCCATTACTGGAATTCATGGACTTGACGATCAATTTGAAGAAGTTGAATGTGGTTCCATCTCAAGTAAATGTGCTATCTGGAGCTCTGGTGGATTGGTTCAAAGACTTGGTTTATTAGTTTGGATAGGGTACACATTCGGGTCTATATTATAATCTCGAAAGTTTAATAGTTCGAATGCATAAACATCAAACTTTATGCATCAAACTATTAATCAATCCAGACCCTATAAAAATATTTTCAAAACCAAAAAAAAATTAACGAGTGTAGGCAGGGGGGCAAACCCCCTGCACCCCCACATCCCCACTACTTAAATATACCAACTCCGAGATCGCACTACAGTGTAGGAAAGGGAAATCTTCCCTTTCCACACCATACTCCATTGAAGTGTGATCTCGGAGTTGGTATATTTAAGTAGCAGGGGATGTGGAGGATGCAGGGGGGCTTGCCCCCCTGCCTAAACAACCTTTACTTTTTTTTTTTTTGTAGGGCCTACTAGAGTTTTGATGGTTTAATGTTTCGATCTTTAGTGATTCTAAGCATTAAACCTTCGAGATTCTAATATAGGCCCACACATTCTGCTGGCCCTGGATGAGTGGGTGACATCTCAGCTTTGACTGATAGCCTGAACCTTTCATTCTGCCTTGAACACCTGGTCAGTTTTGATGGTCAAACCTCATATGAAAACTTAATCATTTTTACTGGCTCTTTAGATCCAATCAGTGTACAATCTACCCTTGATTACTTGCTTGGTGAGGGAGCATGATTTGTGGGGTATTGAATGCTCAGAACAATAAGGTAGACTTTTGGCTCTTTCTCCACCTTCCCAGGTCCAGACAATGGACGCACTGGACATGGGCTGCAGTACATATTCGCACTCACATATGGTTAATGTAGCCTAATAACTGTTATACATTTCAATCTATATCAGTTTGAAAATTATGTTGATCGTCATTCTGACTCTCAGACATTTCAGAATTTCATGCCAAAAGTTCCTGAGATTGGGATACAGTACCATGTTTATGTGGTATGCAAACAAATCTTCATTTGTCAGTGACACATCTTGTAGGAGAGAAATGTCATTTAAGATCAATCAAGCTGTGTGATTCCTTTGGATTATGAAAGGCAATTAAACTGTAAGTACTTGCCACCTGTAGCGTTCCCATCCAAGTACAAAGTCTACTGCCAACATTTTGGAAAAGAATCCAGGATGCTCTTTCGAGACTTTGGATGATTAGACATACTTTATAGATTCCCTTTTATTATCAGCATTCCAATGGTTCTATTTAAAGGCAAAACTAGAAAAGATCAACCCTTTTTGTCCAAGACAGTCTTTGGCTCTCTAGTATCTTAGAAGTTATGACTTGGTATTTCTATGCTTGACTTGCAGAAAGGAGCTGCTGTTTCAGTGATGGGACTAGATCCTTGCACGGTATCCTGCAATGGTTTAGATCTTAAACTTTGATTGCTGACATTTAATTTCAAGCCAAGATCTTTTTTTTTTTTGAGAAGAGGTACACATCTTAAAAGAGGCAGGAAGACATAGTTTTAGGAAATTCTGCTTATAAAACTGAAAGTAAGTTTTGGCTTGTGAAGGGAACATTTTTCCCCCTTTCTCATGGACCTACCATTAGTCTTTTCATGTTTTGCCCACTTGCTCAGTTCAGTTCTAACCTATACTTCTATTGAGACTAATTGCTTTGTGCTGGGGGCTATGGTGATGTGAGTGTCGGTCTGCATGCAGGGAAACAGCCTCGGCAGTTTTTGCAGCTCTGTGGTTTGGCCAAGTAGGCAGGTATAGGACATGCATGGTAGAAGGTTCAGCTTCCTGTGCATGCACCTGCTCATGAAAGCTGGCTCTGCCAAGAGTTGCACTGGCTATACCATGGCACTGGCTAGACTGGTTGGCACACACTTTAAATGGATACCACATGTATAATTATAATACTGTGGAACTCACCCCCAAACAGTTTTCTGTTTTTGAAAAAGGGATGAAATTCATTCCATCAGGCAGGTTTCACATCTGCAATACCTTTATAGAACTTAAGATTTTCATTAGGAAGTTAAACCTAGTCTTAAACTTTGACGGCTTGGAGAAAGCATGTGAAAATAACATTGCAAGTAAAAAGAGTTATAATCCCCTCCTCACCCTATTTTGCAGGTCTATGAGTCCACCTTAATGCCAGATGTATACAAACTGTCTTTGGACAAAAACTTGTACAAGACCTATAATTCAACATATCAAGAGAAAATGACCTTGGATAATTTAATCCACAATCCTAATATCTGAATTATAAAACCTAACAAGGGAGGGGGTACAGTTCTAGCTGACACAACTGATTATTCTACTGTTATGTTCCACATACTCCAGACACTACTGTACACTCCTTAAGTACCAGAAATGAAATCATTATTGCTTACCACAAGATACATCTATTTCTAGAAGATCTGTTACTAGAAGACAGAATTTCTGTTAAAAACGAATGAATTTGTAAAGGTTGATAAACCAAGAGTTCCTTCAATCTTTGGGATCTCAAAGATTCATAAGGACATTCTGAATCCACCATACAAGCATCAAAAACTCATCCAATAGCTGTTTACATTGACAAATCTCTAAAGCCTATTAAGTATATGAGCACGCACATGGAAAGGGATTCTTGAGATTTTCTGGGGAGGTTGACCCCGATCTAGTAACAGAAAATATTGGTCTCCTGACCATTGAGGTTGTTGACTTATTTTCTCCAATTCCATTAGATGAAGGCTTGGACTTGTTTTATGAGTGTCTCTGTAGTTTTGATGTAATGAGGGGCCATGACATCAATTTACTAGTTGAACTTACTAGGATAATTTTGGACAACAACTTCATCTGTTTCAAGGGAGAAACCATTCAACAGTGTAAAGGTGTTGCAATGGGTGCTGTTTGCGTCCCAGTATATGCAAACCTAGTTTTATTAGGATGGGAGAAAAAGGTTTAGGCTTTTGGTCATCCATTAAGTTATATATTAGGTTTTTGGATGACATATTTATCATATGGGACGGAAAAGAGGAAAAAGTTAGGGAATTCATTGATTATTTGAATAATGCCATTGTATTCTTGAGATTTGCTTACAGCTACGACCAGAGTACAATTAATTACTTGGACACTGAGACAGAAATTTGTGAAGGAAAACTTAAGTCTAAAGTTTTCAGGAAAATGACTTTCAGCAATTCATATTTGCCCTTCACCAGTGAACATCCTATTGTGCAGAAAGCCTGGTGAAAGGGCAATTCATTTGAGCTGCTAGAATGACCTCCCATCAGGATGATTTGGCAGGAAATAGAATTCATGTCTGAATTATTTACTGAAAGAGGTTACCCTAAAGATTTCATGCTTAAAATAGCACAAGTAATTTGTGCATGATGGGGGAACAAGTTCATACCTTTATTAGGTACAGAATTTAGTCTCCCTAAGGTTGGATCAAGTGATGAAGACAAGAGTTTTAATAGGGCTATGGTGGTCGTGTTTAACTATGCAGTGCCAAACATTAAAGATATTATTAATAAGAATTGGAACATGTTAAGATACAATCCAGATCTAGTGGGCATTTTAGGAACTGACCTCAAATTTGTATTCAAAACGGGATGTAATATGAAGAACATATATGAAGGGAGCACATATTACGAAAGAAGTAAAAATGGAACAGGCACCAACAATTTGGCAACTTTGGGCAATGTCAGTTTGTTTTAGAAAGGGAAAGCATTACTTCAGCAAATGCAACCCATAGTAAGGTAAGTTTTATTAAAGGGAATTGTGCTAGTAAAGGGATTGTCTACCTAGCAATTTGTAAAAAAATGTGATTGTTTTTACATAGGAAAGACAGAAAGGACATTAAAGAAACAAGTATATGAGCACACTTATAGTATTAAAACAGAATATAAATAATGCTTTATATAAGCACTCCCTACTTAAAATTTCCCATGATGAGTTCTTATTTGGTATTTTAGAGCAGGTGGATATGGATCTCAATGGTGGTGATTCGAAGAACCCACAGCAGTATAAAAAGCTAATGTGGCAGTTTAAATTAAGTGTCTTCCCTCACCCTGAATTAAATGATTATGTTTCATTAAAACCCGTTTTGAATTGTAGGACAGCCAAACTTTAACAATTGTATTTAAGTTTTTATTTTTTTATTTTCAAGTATGTACTGCACCTATGTTTATGTGGTATTTGGTAGATCTTTTCTTTCTCATTTTTAACCTTTTGTAAATTTTAGTATCAGGTTTTAGTTAAGAGCTTAACAGTGTATCCACGAGCACTTCATAGAATAATTTTTAAAAACATTTTAAAACATGTCAAAGCATCTTAAAACACATTTGTAAGAATTTTAAGCTTTCTCATATCAAACACTTATTTGGCATTTTTTTTAATTCAATTTTTATTTTTTTATCATTCATTCATTCATTCCTCGTGCCATATTTATATTTAAGGCAAGTTCAGTTGAACCAGAAGTTACAGAAAAGAACGCTACTTCTTTATTTCTTGATTTTTTTAACATTTGTACAGTTTTTAATGTAATGCACTATCTTGGAAATGTCTTTATTTAGGTACAGAGAAAATGCTGATTTATTTTTTAACATAATTATGTTTTAATACCATCATATTTTTTATATAACGCTTAATACAATGCTTTACAGATGGCTATGTATGCACTGCCATTTTAAGAATGTACTGATGTTTGTTAATTGATTCAATTAGTTTTAACACTGTGGTATTATTTAAATGGGATACTGAGGATGAAACCTTATTCTGATGAAGTTCTGAAAAGCAAAAGATGAAAATGCTTAATTTTTAACATTTTTAATAAAATTTGATATTTACTCAATTGAGTCTCTCCCTCCATTTGTGTGTATCACACCCAGCTATGTCAGCCACCCGTTTGTTGCTTTGTTTGTTATTTTGTTGATGGCTTTGCTTGGTTATTTTCATATTGTATTTATTTATTCATTTATTTATTCATTCATTTTATCTTTGTTTACTGGGAAATTCTGACTTTGGTTTCTCCCATTTTCAGTGGAGGTCTGCGGAGAAAAGCTCCACAGCTAAGAACATATATATTACATAACAGAAAAAATATTACATAATATAGTGAAGACTGAGAGTTATATAACATCAATATTATGTAGGATAATGTAGAGTACCTTCCATATACAAATGAGTTATTAAAACATGAGGTAGTTGGTTAGACAGAAATTTGGCATTTAAGAGTAGCTAACTTATCAAGTGAAATTTTTAGTTAGAATATGTAAAGATAGATAACATGGGAAGAAAAAGGATTATACTGAAGACTGCATTTAAAACAAGAATTCTATTAGGAAACTGTGTATGTAGAGGGTGGGATAGATAGAAGGTATAAGCAAGTATGAAAGAAATAGATGTGGTTACCTGGAAGAAAAATTCTTACAGGGGAGAAGAACTGGGTTGTAGCCCAAAGTGGAAAGCATGTAAAAGCATGACAGAAACTAGGAGAGGCTTGTTTTGGTTGTTAGCATATTGTACTTATATTAATGTAAAAGAAAGATATTGTGTGTAAGTTAGATAAAGAAAGATGGAGTTAATAGACTGTAGTTAGGTGGAGGAGTGTGGCTGAGTTCTGTGGGTTCAGGCTGAAGTACAAAGCACCACACTATGGGACTCTGTGGAGGTGGTGCTGTCTTTAAGTGGGGCCAGGAACTCATCTGTCTCTATAAGATGTGGTTCAGTTGACAGCCCACTATGTTGGTCTCTGTGCCCATGCTATGGGTTCTACTCTGCATGTGGCAGCATGGGTCACATCCATTGCCCTGAGTGGGACCATGTTATAACTGCAGTTCTGACAGCCCAGTGCATTAACACTGGTGACAATTTCAGTCCAGGCATGGTCATGGAAGGGCTGCTCAGCAGCATGGACAGCAAGCAGCAGTGGGCAATGGAGACAAAGAACCAGGTAGTTCCACCTTATTCTCTGCATCTGTAAATTTTGCTTTGAAGGTGAAAGTTAATAGCCCATCTGATTCAGCATTTTTTTCTCAGTGCCCTTTTTTGGAGGCATAGCTCTTTTGGTATTTGAAACAGTGAAATTAACAGCCTTGTTCCTGCATGGCCCTTAATAATCCTTACTAGTATCCTACTAGGACATATAACCTGCTGTATTAGTGCCTGCCATATCTCTGTATCAACAGTCTAAAATGTCAGGTATGTAGGTGTATGGAGTGCATATTTCCCCCCAAAACAAGCACAGGACTGAACATGGACAATGACACATGACCATTACAATAGTAGTATTACAAATGGTATGACTCCTGACTTTTGTACAAGGCACACAGGACTAAAATGGTATTGAACAGTAATCTGATTATGCCCTCATGGGTGTGTCTGCGATTTACTTTAACAATTCTGCAGGCTCCTACATTCGTTTCACTTGCAATATACCCCTTAATACCCTTTTGGTAAATACATTTGATAGTGCTAACAAACTGACATCCCTTCTAGGCTTCAGGGTACAGAACAGCCAAAAAGCCACAGTAGTACCAAAGAATGGATTTGTAAGAAGTAACACTTATCTTATATAAGCATTCTTATTCCAAAGGAAAGTGATATGGAGAAGCACCCTTAGCAGGTTTCACACTCCAGTGAGTAGAATTATCTTTTGTAAAGTGATAACATTCTGGGCTTCTCACAGTACTTACATCATGTAGTTTCACCACTCTGGGCATGATGATTATGCTCACTAAGGCTCATCTCATTATTGTTTCTGAATTGCACAGTTTACATGATGGGCACTTTTGGTAAACACTTTACAGATTTCTACAAGATGCTATGCGCACACCTAAGCCCCTGGGGGCAGCATTGTGCATGCACAGTCACTCTATGTAGAGGGGGAGTGGCATTCCATATTAAACCATCTTCAGACAGAGTCATTGTAAAGCATGTATTCTCAACAACGTACTCCTAAAAGAGAACCGCCATGTTTCACACCTTAAAAAGTGTCACTGGAGCCATAATTATAAATAATACAGTATCTATATTTTCTGAGTTTGCTCTCTGTCTCATAAAACAGGTGCTTTTCCATGCTTGTCACTGTGTAGCAGATGAGACATGCAAGAACTATTTTGGGTGCCAATTCTTTACCACTTTTGTCTTAAACTCTTTAAGTTCTGACATCATGACTGGAGAGGGAGAGAGTAGTGCTCATTTTAGAGCACAGAGGTGATGTGTGAGGATGAAACAAGGATATTTCTTTACTGCCAGAGGCTTTAGCAGGAGGGCTATACAGGTGCACAGTATAAGACTGAAGCCTGGAATAGTCTACTCCAGACTGTCTCCCATGCAGCTGTCATCCCATGCATAGAGGAACAGTGTCATCACCATTATGGTGACATGAAGCACCACTGTCCTGACCTCCTACACCAATGGGAGGATGAAGTCAAAAAGCAAACTCCACCTGTGTACTGTAAGCATAAAATATGTTAGAATAACATATAAACTAGCACTTCATGTCACCCACAAATGTCATATTATGCCTTTTTTGTGTCTCTAGCCCAAAAAGATATTGGATGGAATATCAGAAACACTGCAGCAGACTGAAGCACCTAAGCACTGGGGTGAGTATGTATGCTGTCATAAAAATGTCTGTCTTTTTATAGCAACAGTAGTAGGGATTAAAAACCTGTATAACCTTCAGACATTGGTGCCATTTCTGCCAGTGATAAAGCTAGAGTACGAATATGTGCAATGTTAGAGGCATATGTCAGCATGACTCCTCCTGGGTAGGTGCACAAGGTGATCTTCATGTTAACTCTTGGTTTGCTCTCACATTGTAAGCATGTCTGTGGGTTCAAATCCCACCCACCCATACATGTTGTTATGAAAAACGTATCACATATATTATTCTGTCTAGTATTATCACTGCACCAGGTCACAGTCCATAGATGTTAGTCCATCACTGGTATTTTGCTGGACATTTCCCAATATACAGTAACAGTTTCTGTCCATTGTCTGTCATTTGTGATAAAAAAATGTATGTCTGAGCAGCACATTCATTTTGTATATGTGCAGTATTCTTGGAGGTCAAATTGCATCTGTGACCACAAGCACACTTTTTATATGTGTATATATTTATGGGTGACACTCATTTGATCTAAAGTCAAAATATTGAAAAGCTGTTGCTGGCATAAAATATCTAAAAGTCAAAATACTGAAAAGTTGGAATTTGCCCTTTTTCAGTGTTGTGCGATCCTTGAGTTGGTATACATAAGTTTCAGGTGGTGTGGGGGATACAGGAGGTTAGGTTTCATTTTCAATTTTTTGAGTTTAAATATTTTGACATACACCATTGTATGCATGTATGTGTATGTATATGTATCTACATATATTTGTGAGAATGTGTGTTTGCATTTGTATATATGTGTGTGTGTGTGTGTGTGTTGTGTGTGTATACATACATACACGCGCACACACACACACACACTCACACACACACACACACACACACACACACACACACACACACACACACACACACACACACAAACGCACACACAAACAGACTTCTGAAATTCACGATCATTTTCTGCTTTGAAAAGTATATTCTATTGAAATGTATCGTTATCACTATAGTTAAGAATGCAGTTTTCATTTGTGTTTATATTTTTCCTCCCTTACCAACTTTGTTGCTATCGTTTTGCTTATATTGAATTTTTTCCTCCATTTCGTTTACTATTATAATCAGTATCATAGCAATCTCCACCCACTTCACTAGTAAGGCCTGTTGTCTCCCCAGGGCCATCAGCAGCAGCACCACTCCCACCACCAGAGGCACCCAGCACATCTGCATCTCAGCCTGCCACAGTTGAATCAACACCTCCTGCCATTCCTGTACCATGTGCATTGGGTAGTCCTGTACCTGAGGCTGGTATAGTGATTTCCACCAGTAGAGGTGCAAACAGAGGAAACATTTTTGTCATCCTTTGGCAGCTAGCAGACCTGTGGGGTATATCATAAACAGGAGGTTGGATGTTTGCATCAGCCAAATGGAGAGCATACCCTGTCTACAAGTTGAGTCACATCCCTGCACAGCACTGGCTCTACTTTCTGAGGCAGGACTCAGTGGTAACAGTACTCAGAATATCAAGAACTCTCCCACTGGGTCTCAGCTGGCAAGCACTGTGTCTGTAAACATCCAGTCCTATCTAGCAACATTGTGTTCCTCTCCCTTTTGTGTCCCTGAGCACTCCTGTTGGTTTGGTCTTCCCTCTGTTTGTCTGATGTCTCCTCCATCCTTGTGTTCTCTTTCCCTCATTGTGTTACCACACACCTTGTCAGTCTTGTTTGTCTGTTCCTGCTACCTCACCTACCCCTTCTACCTTCTACTTATTTGCCTTTCTTCCTTCCTCAACTTTCCCTTCTCTTTACAAAAGGCATCTGTCCTATACACAAAAAAGAAAGCTATGCCTCTTACCTTTCATAATTTATTGTGTTCCTCATAAAATTTTTAGTTTTCTGTCAAATCATTGGGGATTGGAGTCACTAAACAATAACACACATATGAGGTTTAGACTTCAGATCCTTCAGAGAATGTGCACTATTTCAAAAGCTGTTATTGTAGCAACTTTCTACATGTATAACAGCAATATTTACAATCTGAGACTGATTTTTGGCCTTTGTTCCACCATTAGTTTTGTTTTTGTACAGAATTCTTTAGAGATGAAGTTAAGATGTGTGCTCCTATCCACCTTCATCATGCTCTTTCCTGATTTGACCACCTTCTCTTTTACCGTCTACTTGTTTACCCCCTTTTTATCTCTGTCCTATGCTCCCATTTCCAACCTTTGATTTTGTCAAAAATAGATAAACACACCACACACACACATGACCAAAAAAGGGCTTCGAAGTCACTGATCATTTTGTGGTGGTGATGTGCGTGATGGGTCGAGAATGCTCCATTGATGCCAATGTACAAACAATATTAAATGGCACTACTCTTTTTATATCAATAATGAAGTCCAACCAATGTCAAGTCCTACATAGACTGACTTCAGCTGCCAGTCATGTAATTGAACTGAGAGTCATTTTGGGGTAACTGGCAATCGTGAAACAGGGTAAAGTGTATTCCTTTAGTCTGAATGATTCCATGCCTCAGTTTGTCCATGAAGAAGTTGTAGAGTGCCAGGACACAAGGTGTAGGGTTATAATCTTTTCAGGCATGTATGTCTCTTTCTTAGTTTTTTGGCATTCATTCTGTGAAAGTATACCATTTACTTGACATGTGCTTCCCTGACACATTCAGTCTGACTCCTGCTATGGCTTACCTTGCTAATGCACTGTTTTGGAAACTACCACTGCACAAGATCATGAGTTCAAATGCCTCGAGGCCTGATTTTTAATTCTGCTGTCAATCTGTGAATGCGCAACATTCACCTGATATGTGCTTCTCTGACAGTGTTGTGTTTGAATTCTGCCAATGCTTACCTTTTAAATGAAGTTGTTAGTGCAGAAATGATGGCTTACATCCCCTTAGGATTCCATAGGTGTTTTTCCTGACATTTATATTGTAGTATGGATACACTGATGAAACAGTAATGCTGTCAGGTCTGTTGTGGGATGGTAATTCCTGTTACTTTTCTGAACCACAGCTATCAGGAGCATGTCTCATCATTTTCTATGTAACCGGACTTCAGACTATTTGTGCATATGTCTCCTACCCCATCACCATTGTCTCCTACCCCTTTTCCTTTGTCTTCTGCATCTCTAATTTGATTATCATCTCCATTAGCAGTCTTCTGCCCATTTCTGTTGTTTTTGATTGTCCTAATATGCCCTGTACATACCCGTCTAAAATATACTTCCCTTCCTACCTTCAACACATTCCACTTCATATCTGTATCCTTGAGTTAAAGAACAATTATCAGCACATCAGTATTACCAGCTGTGTATGAACCTTCATGATGACAACCACAAAGACCTGTCCTTGCTCCATGTCTACAACAGCTGCTCATGTGTTATTATGGTCATGGGCTGGGCTAACACGATCTTCCTGCAGTTCCCTGCTGTGTCTGTTAACTCTGTTGGAACTTTTAAGTTAGAGTCCCTTCCTCCTGCCTTCCTTATCTTGTGTGTGGTTTATTGTGAATTACCATGTCAGGCAAAGATCAGAAGGAGCATAAGCCTTCTGGTTTTAAAAAGTGCACCAAATGTTCTTATAAGATGTCTTTAACAGATGGCCATGCCATCTGTGTGTATTGTTTGGGCACCATTCATTTACAAGAATCTTGTAGTGTTTGTCACTCCTTTAGTTCTAGAGTCTTGCAAGAGAGGAAAAATAAATTGATTCTCAGGGGCCTTGTCAAACCTGCCTTTGAAGAAGCTTTGGAGTCTGCCTTCCCTAGTGGGAAATCTAAACCAAAAAATAGATCTCCGGCTCCGTCTAGTTCCTCGGAGGCATCGGAGAAGGTATTGAAGACAGCTGCACCTTACTCGGCTCCATTGGCTTTGGAGCCTAGGGAAGGAATTCCTGTGTCTGAGTCGGCGTCCTTGGCTCCATTGTTATCGGCGCCACAGGAGGTGTCTGTGACACTGGAGCCAGCTTCGGCTCCGATTCTCTTGGAGCCGATTCGGAGCCCTTCTGCTAGTCTAAACCTGGATTCTCTGGGTAAGATATCTCGACCACCTTCTGTGTCCTCCAAGTCTTTCAGGTTATCGGACTCGGATGTGGATAGATTGGTACAGAGGCTCCTTCAGGCGCCGGTGTTAGCCAGGTTATTTTCCGCTCCAGCCCAGTCAGCTCCAGAGCCTTCCCTCTTGTCAGTTCCGATTATTCCTCCTCCGGGCACCTCTGTGTCGTCAGAGCCAAGGTGTTCTGCATTGAGGGAGGTCCTGGGGTTGGTGCCAATACCCCCATTAGGCCTTTCGGCTCCGACCTCGGCTCCAACCTTTTTGACTCCATCTTCTGGTTGTGGCACCCAGGTTTCCTCGGTCGGACCTGATGGGGATACATCGGGGCTTCATCCCTTGGCTCCAAGTCTCCCTCTTGGTGCCTCAGCTAAGGGAACCCCGACTCCGATTGTGGTTTCGGAGACGGGTCGGTCCTCAGATTCCGGTGGACCCGCTTTTGAGGCCATGAGGAGCGCACTGGCCAGGTCTTCAGTGACTTCACTAGAATCAGATACTGCTTCCTTTGACACTGGGGTTGGAGCCTCTGACACCAGCGGGGCTCGAAGGCCCAAGGATACTTCCATACGTGGCCCCCAGCTTTCTGAGGGTCCTTCAGATTCATCGCCTGAGGAGCCTCCCAGAAAGAAGTCATGCAAGAGGAAGCATGTTGACTCCCCGAATGAGTCCATCACTTCTGATACCGACCTTGATGATGCAGTGGGGTCCCCCAAGTCGTCCTCCGATGATGGCTCATTCTCCAATATTCTGGAAATTTTAAGGCAGAGAGGCGACTGGCCTTCCAAATCCCCATCTGAGGACGAGTTGGTCCTCCTCAAAGCCTTCAGAGCCAGACCTTCTGCCTCCTGGGTGTCTCCGCCCTTCGATGAATTGTTAGACCTTATTTGTCGAAGGGTTTGGGAACACCCTGACTCCGTGGAACTGGTGCCCAGCTGCCCAAACAAGTTTCTGTCTGCACCCCCGGAGAAAGAGTTCCTAACTAAAGGAGTTCCTGTAGATGCCATGGTGGTGGTGTCTGCCTCTCAGGAAGAAGTTGCAGAAGCTTCTGCTTCCGTTCATCCTCCTAACAAGGAGTCCAGGAGTATGGATTGGTATGGGAAGCTTACCCTGTCTTCAGCGACCTTTACTTTGCGGTCGTTGAACTATCTTTGCCACTTTACTAGGCTCCAAAGAGATCTCCTTAAGGAATTGGGAGATACCCTGTCGGGTAACTTGCCTGAGGCAGTGAATCAGACTGTCAACGCCCAGTTGTCTACCCTTTCCACTATTGTCAATTCATCCATGAGGCTCATATCCTATGCAGCCGAAGGAGCAGGTAGGGCAGCTAGCTCAGGCGTAGCCCTCAGGAGGCAAGCCTGGATGCGCCTGTGTCACTTTGCAGAAGCCTTTAAGTCTTCCTTCACTGACGCACCCTTCGATGGGTCCTCCCACTTTGGACCCAAAGTGAAAGACACTCTCACCAGATGTGAGCAGGAGGGTAAGACTTTGTCTGCCGTAGGGGCCAATTTCTTGCCTCCCTCTAGGCCTTATCCCAAGGCATGGAGGGGAGGCAAGATGTGGTTCAGGAAGTCTCAGAAGTCTTTCCCCATCAAGTATGGTGACCCCCCCCTCCAGGGGCAGAGGAGGGGGGAATTACTCTAGAAGGAGCCACCCTAGAGGCGGAGAAGGCCCCCGCAACTCAGAAGATTGTGAATCGTTTCGTGGATCCTCCTACCAACGTCCCTGAGGGACTGCCCGACTGTGCTACTCCAGAGCCAGTCGGGGGCCATTTTTCAAGGCATCCTCTAGCCTGGGAAAGTATCACTCAGGATCAATGGGTGCTCCGAATAATTACCAGAGGTTACACCATTTCCTTTCTTACACCCCCTCCCCTATCCAGAAAAATCCCAGACGTTCCACCCAGTCAAAGAGATCAAGCAGCGCTAGAGGTTTCAAAGCTGCT
Organism: Protopterus annectens; assembly: GCF_019279795.1. Taxonomy (NCBI): domain Eukaryota; kingdom Metazoa; phylum Chordata; order Ceratodontiformes; family Protopteridae; genus Protopterus; species Protopterus annectens. The sequence goes on from NC_056725.1 coordinate 1,427,054,300, forward strand.
GGAAAAAGGAGTCATCCAACCAGTCCACTCAGACCAGATCGGATCAGGAACTTACTCAAGATTATTTTTGGTGCCAAAAAGGACAGGGGACCTGAGGCCCATTCTGGACCTCAGCCATTTAAACCGATTTGTACTGAAGTCCAAGTTCCGAATGGTCACTCTTCAGTCCATTTTCCCTTTATTGGAAAAAGGAGTATGGATGTGCTCCATAGATCTCAAGGATGCTTATTACCACATCAAGATAAACAAGGCATCCAGGAGTCACTTACGCTTCCGGCTGGGTGCCAGTCACTACCAGTTTCGTGCTCTGTCTTTTGGTCTCACCACAGCCCCCAGGGTGTTTACCAAATGCTTAGCAGTGGTGACAGCCCACTTGAGACGTCAAGGATTCCAGGTTTTCCTTATCTGGACGACTGGCTTCTCACCACCCCCTCCAGGCATCTATTCATTTGAGCCACAAAGGCTACCATCACATTGGGCCAATACCTAGGGATTACCTTCAACTGGGAAAAATCTGTGTTGTGGCCATCACAGCATGTTGCATTTATCTGCACAGAGGTAGACTCCATGCAAATGAGAGCTTTTCTTCCAACAGAAAGAATCAAAGTGCTACAGGCTCAGATGTTAGCCTTACTACCCCTCAAGAAAGTCCAAGTCAGACTTGCTCTTCAACTACTAGGGTCCATGGTGGCTACCATCATGCTAGTACTGCTAGCCAGGCAACATATGTGGATCCTCCAGTGGCTGGTCTCGGTCCAGTGGTCCTTTCAGGAGTTTTCTCTGTCTTATCCCATTCTCATCATGGAACAATGCTGACAAGACCTATGTTGGTGGCTTCAGTCATCCAATCTAGACATAGGGAGACCACTGACCCCCCTGTCTCCTACCGCCACGGTGACCATGGACGCTTCCCAGATAGGTTGGGGTGGCCATTATCTGGGCAGAATGGTCCAAGGCACATGGCAAGATCATGAGGTACACTTTCACATCAATGTCCTGGAAATGAGAGCAGTGCTTCTAGCATTGCAAGAACTTCAGAGCTCTCTTCCCAAAGGGATGATTGCTATTCTTTCCGACAGCATGTCAGTCGTCTGGTACCTAAATAAGCAGGGTGGAACCAGGTCCTATCCCCTTTGCAGAGAGGCCATGAGAGTGTGGAATTGGGCAGTGTCTTCCCAACGATTTCTAGTGGCAATGCACATTCTGGGGAAGTCCAGTGTGATAGCAGACAGGCTAAGCAGAGCTATTCTGATGCCTCACGAGTGGTCCTTGAACAACCGAGTTACAACTCAGATCTTCTCCAGGTGGGGGTCAACCTTGCTGCGAACTGTTTGCCAGCCCCCTCAATGCCAAGTGCAGCAGGTACTTCACTCTGACCCCCCCCTGGGGGAGTCACCCAGGGATGCCCTAGCCCACGAGTGGCCCCAAGGTCTTCTCTATGCCTTCCCTTCATTCCCTCTATTATCAACAGTGATTCAGAAGGCAGCTTCCTTGGGAAGCAAGATGATTCTTATCGCACCATACTGGCCTCGTCAAGTTTGATTCCCCTTTCTTCAGAAGTATACAGTGGATGGCCCTTGGACTCTGGAACCAGTACCAGACCTATTGACTCATCAGTTGGGTCAGTTCCATCCATCCCTACGAACCCTCAGGTTGACAGCGTGGCTGCTCCACTTCCATCCTTAGTTAGACTACATTCCTTTTCACCTGAGGTGTTGCATATTCTGTCGTCCTCCCACAAGTCATCTACCAGAAAACTATACTCTAGCATATGGAAAAGATTTGCTATCTGGGCTGAAGCACACGATCTAGATCCATTCACAGCCCCCTTGTCGGCAGTATTATATTTTTTGGCTATGCTCTTCAAACAGGGTTCCGCTACCTCCACTATTAAGGTACAGCTGGCAGCCATTTCTAACTTTCACGTCTCACATAAGCCTTCCCTTATGGGCCATAAACTTTATAAAACCTTCCTGAAAGGAGCCTGGTTACTCTGTCCACCATTGTCACAACCAGTTTCACCATGGGATTTAAGCTTGGTGCTTCAAACCTTAACTTCTACCCCCTTTGAACCGGCTGACACTTGTGGATTAAAATATTTGTCTTGGAAGACAGCCCTTCTGGTCGCCATTACTTCAGCCAAGAGGGTATCGGAGCTTCAGGCCCTTTCCATAAAGTCCCCGTATTTGGTCTTCCATAGGGATAGGGTTTCCTTGAGACTCAACCCCTCCTTCCTTCCTAAGGTATCTTTTACCTTTTGTCTTCACCAATCCATTGAGTCACCAGTTTTCTTTCCAAACTTTTCAAATGAAGCGGAATTCAAATTCAACCAGTTGGATATTCATAGACAACTAAGGTTTTATTTGCACAGAACACAACCCCACAGGAAATCAGATCAATTGTTTGTGTCCTTCTCAGAGAACAAGAATGGTAGCCCTGTGACTAAATGTACTATTGCTAAATAGATTAAGGACTGTATCTCCTTTATTTACACATCAGCAGGCAGAGATTTACCTTTCCCAGTTAAGGCTCATTCTACCAGGGCCATGACTGCATCAGTAGCTTATTATGCTAGGCTCTCCTTGGATGACATCTGTGCTGCGGCCTCCTGGTCCTCTCCGCACACCTTTGTTTCTCATTACAAGCTTGATTTGGTGTCTAGAGACCGGGTTTCCTTTGGTTCCACGGTGCTCAGGAGTATTGTCAGTGAGCCTTCCAGAATGTAGGTGCTAGGGACACTGTCCCGTCAGTTAAGAATGTGGTGAGATAGGACCACATTACATCAGTTAGTTATGTCCTCACCATAACGTCAGATGTATGTGGTTCATCTCGCCTACATTCTTACGTACCTGCCCATCGTCCCCCGACCTGTTGGACTTGGAGGAGATTATGTTCTTAGACCCTTCTGAGGATGTTATTTTTTCTCTCTTCCTCCTTGTGTTATTTCTAGGAGGTTGTGTATGTCACTCTGTTATATTGTTGGCAAACAAGATCTGGGGGTACGGGCGTGGTGCATTTTGGGATACTAGGGCTAGCCTAGCCAATCAGAGACTTCAAGCTAGTAAATAGCGGCTGAGTCAGAGCCGATTCTTGGCTCCGAACCCATTAGTTAAGAATGTAGGCGAGATGGACCACATACATCTGACATTATGGTGAGTACATAACTAATTGTTCTTGCAGGGGGGCAAGCCCTCCTGCACCCACCACACCCCTGCAACCTAAATATACTAACTCCAAGATCACTGTACAGCGAAAAGAATGGTAATGTAGATCGCTATACAGTGTGGAACGGGAACATTACCGTTCCCTTCACTGTAGTGCGATCTTGGAGTTAGTATGTTTAATTTTCAGGGGATGGGGGTTGCAGGGAGGCTTGCCCCCTACAAAAACATGTTTTGTTTTGTTTCTTTGTTTTATAATTTTGAGATTCCACAGTCTCAACATTATGGGTTCAGGATACCGAAAGTCAAGATTGTGGGATTTCGAAACTTCGTTGTGGAGACACACACACACACACACACACACATATATATATATATATATATATATATATATATATATATATATATATATTTAAAATATGGATCTATGTTGATCCATCAAAATTACGTTTCATTGAAACGTAAACCCTCAAACTCACTTTTGTGAAAGTACACTTTGTCAAAAATGCACTATAGTGAAACACAAAATAACGAAAAACAAAACCAAACAAAAAAAAAAAACAAAAAGCACTAAATCACATTTATGCAAGGGGAAAGCCCCCCTGCACCCCACACACCCCTACTTAAATATACTAACTCCAAGATCGCACTATAGTGAGGAAAAGGATATATTCCCTTATCTCCACTGTAACGTGATTCAGCGAATCAGGTTTCGCGAAAGTGCACTTTTGCGGAAGAGGGCTCGTCCTTCTGTTTGTCGATGAAGTGTACTTTCGACAAACAGAAGGAGACCTATATATATATATATATATATATATATATATATATATATATATATATAGTATATATATATATATATGTGTGTATATATATAGATATGTATATATATATATATATATATATATATATATATATATATATATATATATATATGTGTGTGTGTATGAAGAAATTCAATTATTTAATAGCCATTGCATCTTACAAATGAAGTGCAGGAAAGATATGTTGCACAATTTGTTATTGGAAGAAAAGGGCATTTTTAAAATATTATGCAATAATAAACTGCGAAACATAATTTACATGTTTACAGTATTTTATGCAGCTGTCAACTGAAACAATACTGAAGGGCTGGTTGACATCTGGAACTTCTTGTCTGCTGAAGGAACAGGGCCTCCAGATGATAACTTTAAGTTTAAATAAAGGCACAAGTAAGATCCAAGAACTTACTACTTTCCTTTCTAAGACGCTATTATTCATTCTCAAACTGACTTCCTGCCTGCCATGTGACCAGTGAAAAACATGACACAGCCTCATGAGTGATTATTCCACAATAGTTATAGGACTGGTCCTTTAATAGTTGGGCAATGAAGACTTTTTTTATAGCAGTGCTAAGCAAGTCCATCATTTTGTGACTGAAAAAATGTTTTGAATGGTTTAGGCCACATACCAGCTTGCATTTTCAGAGTAATCCCATTTACTTACTGGCAAGAAATCTACTGAGAAGTACAAATCAAAAATAAAAATAAATACATAAATCAGTCAATTCCATGAAACAAAGTTTAACTATTTAGTGTAGTAGTTTTGTTCACATGGAAATAAAGTGATGAACTTATAAATACATATTCTTCTATTTTTTTTTTTTTTGTAAACTGTAGTACTGAACAATGTATAGTATACAATGCATTTTTATCTGTTCTGATTGTGATACCATCTTTTCTGTTTAGGTCTGATTTTTTTCTGGGACACGTTTTACTTTCTCAGTATACAGTTAATTAACTTCCATTCTGGATCCATTTCCACTTACCCTACTTAAGCAGATACGACTTGGGCTTGTTCTGGATTACATTTCCTTTTTTCCTTGCAGTAACAATTAACCATGTATTACAATTACAGAAGCAGAGTTTTTTGAAGTCAGTACTACTAATAATAAATTAAAGAAAATGATTAATCTATGACCAAAAATATGGCCTTCTGTAAAGCCATAAAACAGTTATTTCTTTTCTGTGCTCATGGATGTTTTGTCATTGATCTGTTTAGCTTCAGTTAATTGAAAGTGACTTATGGCTAATGGACTGGGCATTGAAAAAGAGTAACGGAGTGCAGAGAAGCACACGTCTCAGTGGTACCCTTGGTAGTTCAATTGGAAAAGTGCTTTTAAAAACTAGGTTAAAGTCTTTGTAAAGCATTTATTGAATCCTCTCATTTGGGCACTTATTGAATCCTCTCATTTGGGTATGTCTTATAAACATGCAGATCTCCACCCCTGCAGGACTGCAGAGACAGTATTAGCAGTAAACCATTAATGTACAGTGAAAATGGATATCATATTCCAGAACATGTTTAGGTCTGAGCATTATTACCAATAGAGGTGATATGTATAGTGATTTTCCCTAGAATATCAGTGTTACAAACCAGGTCGACACACTTACAGCCTTTTTTCTCCTTTGCTTATATGTTTCATAAACCATAAATGCATTTTATATAATTGAGTCCAAGGCTGCCAACTATTGCTGAAAAGAGAAATACGTGGGATTTTGTAAATATCAGGAATTTTCTTTACCCTGCATTTTGGTGACCTTGGAATGAAAAAAAAATGTGTTTTCAAAATGCAGTACCAAAAAGTGCCAGTTTTATGGAATTGTCTGATTCAGTGACCTGTCCCTAACTCATATCAAAAATCTCAGTATTTTATATCTTCTGGTGATTTTAGTGATGTTTCTTAATAGTTTTATTTAAGATCCACAGAGGTAAAGAAGAAAAACAAAAGTGGTTCTTATCATACCAGAATTAAGTAAATGTTATTTCAGAAATGGGATGTAATAACTGATTATTTGACTAGTTTCTGGCTGATATTCCACTTGTTCGGTAGTAGTAATAGCATATGGTAGCAAACTAAAAGGCAGTCTGACAGCAAAATAATGCTTGGCTTCAGCAAAAAAAAAAAAAAAAAAAAAAAAAAAAAAGAAAAGGAAGAAAAACAGGAGTTTGTTAATCCTGTGCATGTAGGACTAAAACTAATCAGTGTGCTAACCGTCAAGGAAAACAGACATACATACACGTACAATTTGATACGCAAAGCATAGTTCATAAAACTTCATAGCATTCCATGATTAAACACATATAAAATATGTATAAAATACATAAAATATGTTTTATGTATAAAATTCATAAAACATATTTTAATCTTTGTTGTAGAATTAAAAAGCATGATAAATTCAGATATAAAAAATGAACTCAACAAACCCTGGGATTTAAAAAGAATGTGTGTGATTACTGTGACCTGTGTGTGTGCAATGAGCCCCAGTGCTCATTAACAATGAATACGGCTAAGCAAAAGTACATAATCAAGGACTCATTAGATGTCCTTCTTGGGACTACAGAGAGACTGCAGGGCAAGTAGGAATATGGTGCAGCTGGGAGGAAGTAGGAGCAGCCGTAATGCTCATGTGTCATTCACGTGCCTTGATGGTGTTCTGTACAATTCCATGCTTCCAGTAATTGCAAGAAGAAGAAGCGATTTTGTGGCAGCCTTAAAGGGCCATGAACCTTCCCTTGTTGATCTATTTTTTACCAAATTAAAATTTGGAAATGGAAAGATAATGAAAAGGGGAAATGGAGAGAAGCAAGCTGAGGGTAGATAATTAGGGAAGGAATAAGCAGGATGGAGGTAGGGAAAAAGGACTTTTTGGGGGGTCAGATGCCCATTTTATATACATGAAGGGAAGTTGGAGAAGGTAGCAAGGGACATAAGGCAAAGGTAAGGGGTTAGGATAGGTAGCAGGGGCACAGAAGCAAACCTGGGAGACAGACAAGACAGACAGGGGGAAGTGCTGACACAATCAGGGGTGGAGAAGTCAGTGGAGAAGGAGGCATCAGGTGCACAGAGGAATGACAATGGTGATGAGGAGGACTGGACAACAAACAGGGGTAAGAATAGACACAAAATGGATAGAGAATGCTATGGTGGGGGAGAGAATGGGGTGTACAACTGCAATTCCTGCTAGCTGTGACCCAGTGGGAGATTACTCTCTACCCTGGACTCCTTCTGCACTGTGCCCTGGCTCTTATGTTACTGTCCGTGCAGTGCAGGGATGCGCCTCCATCAGTTGCCTGAGGAGGAGTCTCAATGTGGTTGATTTGGGCATCCAGCTGCACATCAGTAATGTTTCCCACCATCTCCTTCAGCTGCTGCCAGGTGTTATACATGCGACCTCCTCTGTCACTGCTTCCTGCTGTTGTTATTGCAGAAACCTTTCTGAGCAGGACCACTGGCTGTGGTTGTCACTGTTTCTGTTTCGGGGGTGGAGGTGACATAGCAGCTGTCATCCCCACCATAACTGCTTGCCTCAGTTGTTATTGCAGCAACTTTCAGAGTAGGGGCTAGTGTCAGTGGCTGCCAGAGGAATGGAGGTGACATGGAAGCTGGAGACATTGCTGCCTTTGGTGTTGTAGCTGCTGGTGGTGAGCCAACAGGCCTGAATGGTCATTGACAGGCACCTCACTTGCACTGCAGTGGGTGGGCTAGGATATTATAGGTACTGTATTATAATGGTTCAGAATGTCACGTTAAGGTGTGAAACATGGCAGTCTTGTCTGCCTGTTTCTGGTGTTAAGAAAGCAGGCACTTCAGATGCTCCATTTCCATGAGGTTATATGTAGAATTACAGATTCCCTCCTAGGGGCTTAAATGGACTGTGCATGTACAGTGCTGTCTGCAGGGACCCAGGTATATAAATAGGAATGAGAACAAATAATAATGAAGTTTAGCAGGTTTTATCAATGCACAAATCGACTGATTTAGAAGCATTAATGAATTGAGCCTTAATTAGCATACTCATCAAGGCCAGATGGCAGAATTTGCACGATATAATCACAAGGGAAGACAGACAAAAGAACTGCACTCTGGAAGAACTAGTAGGCTGAAGGATCGTTATGTGTAATGGGAGACACACCCATCAGCACATACTCAGAGCACCATACAGCACTCTGGCTAGTCTTGTGGTAGCAGTTTCAATAAAAATATGCCTTTGATTTAGATTACACATATATGTCATTTGCAAAAATCTTTTAATCCTGTGATAAAACAGTCATGTCACCAGTCAAGAAAGTGTGGTTTCACCTAATGGACACACGTGTCAGAATGTATCCCTAGTATCCACGGGTGGAAAGGTTTACACGGGGGTGGATGGGTAATAGTGCTTGCTAGAGACATGGTTAACACCCTGCCCCTTAAGTTGGTGTGCCAGTAGTTGTAACCAAGTGAATGTGCAGGGTCATTATTGAGGCACAAGCTACTACCACCACAGCCATGACAGAGTTAGTTTGAGTGAGTCAGAGTAAGCGAGATGACCTATGGTAGTGTATGTCCTGTATATTTGATATTTTTGATAGACTAAATCACATGCAGGAATGTATCATGTCCTCTCAAGCTCATCTGCCAGAGGTGAGGTTCCATCCATGAAGCCATTCAGTTGCTACCTCTGCAGATGGTAGTCATTGCGGACATGGATTACCAAGATTAAGCTCCCACAGTGCTAGCATTTTTAAAGCTACATCTGTTGCAGAGGTGTTAATGTCCAGGAAAAGACATCTCCATGGGTGTGGCAGGCATGGCAGAGTAATGTCTCATAGCAGACATTGTAAGTGGTGAAGCAACATGTCAGTGTCCAGCCAGGGTCATGGTACAACCAGTACAACTCCTGGTAGTGCCAACTCTTGTGGATGGGTGCATGGACAGGATACACAAACCTCTACTATGCATGGCTTGGACCTATTCAGTACATTGAGCTGAAGTACTGCACCTACTGCTGAGGCTGTGTCTAAGCAGGCCCACACTCGCACTGAGATAGGCTCCACTACATCTCTCTCACACACACACACACACACACACACACACACACACACACACACACACACACACACACACACACACACACACACACACACACACACACACACACACACACTTCCAGTGACATTGGTTCACAGGCCTGATCACGCTACAGCAGGCAGATGCATACAAGCCAAAGGGCCATTGTCCAAGGCAATGGAAGGCCTTGGATAGCACTTATATGTGGCTAATGTCCCAGCAGATGCATTAGTATATTTTTATGCATTCCTCTATTGGTATGGAAAACAGTGGAATTAAGAGCCTTGTTCTTGCATAGCTCTTACAAATCATAAAAAAACACTAGTATCCTTAGCTATATAGTATGTTGTTTGTATGTATGTGTATCCACAGATTTTAATTAATGTCAGGTACCTAGCACATCCCTCACAAAACAATCATAAAACTGCAAATGACCAAGGAAATATGGTATCACTATTACAAATCAGATATGTACAATGTATAAAACAATAAAATGCATTAGACAGTGCTCTGATATGTGCTCATGGGTGTGTTTCCCATCAAGTTTAACAATCCTGCAGGCCAGCAATTGCTGTACTTTTCTCACTATGTCTTGCCCAACACACTTAAAAGTAGTGCTACACATACATCCTACTGTCAAAAGGTTAAAGATTGTACTGCATTTTATTTTTCTGTTTATTTCATTGTTTCATTGAATATTGTGGTCTGTGTCTCTCTGCAGTTATTTATTTTTCTGTTTATTTGTTTCATAGACTACTGTGGTCTTTCTCTCTCTCTCTCTCTCTCTCTCTCTCTCTCTCTCCAGTTAAATTTCCCTGCCGTGCATCCCTCTTGTTTTGGTATTAATCTTGGTGGCTTTGGAATTGCCCCCCCTCCTGTAAATTTCTGTTTGAACACTCCACCTGGGTCTATCTAATTTGCTCACGCAACCAAGTACAGTGAGATCATATTTTGACTGCAGACACCAGCCTCATCTGGCCAGCTGTATCCCAGCTCTATCCCAGTCTAGTGTCACTAGCATATTCTACCTAGTACAGAGAGAATATCTGAGAAGGGCAAGCCACTTAGATCCTCAACCTTGAATTATCTTCTGTTTCTCCATTCTCCCTTTCGACTTTACAAAAAAAAAAATTCTAAGCTTGTTTCCTGCCTTTCCTGTAACTAAGTAACAAAGGGCCACAGCTCCAAAGGCAAACCAAAACTTTAATCTGTGAGCGCTTTCATTCACTCAAATCAACTGAACTTCTTCAGACAAATTCAAACAGTAAAACCCTTCCTTATATAACCAAGAAATCACATGACCAATAAAATGCATAACATCACAAGTTTAAAACTGATTGTTAAAAGACATATACATATTTATAAAGATATTTACATATACTTTAAAATAATTTTTAAGCATAAAGTGGAGAATTATTAATATATAAAAAACAATCAAAAAGGTGCATCCATACAAACCTATAAGTACATAAAATATTATCTTATAAGAACATTCTATACTGAATTTCATAAATTCATTCAGCGTACTAAACTTTTAAGTTTGAGTAAACACATAACAGAACACTGCTCATTAAGGCCTGGGTAACTATGCGCATTTAAGGTAAGTTGTCACCATACCTCTTGTCATTCAAGTAAAAGGGATGTATGCCCACCTCTAGGGCCCTCCATCACCTGGTCAATCACCTTAAATTTACAGTGGTGTCCAGGGCTGTCCCTAATGTGGTTGGCCAAAGCATTATTTTCTCTGTTTCTATTTATACTTTAAATGTGTTCATAGATTCATTCTTTGAACCTACAATCATTTTTTTTCCGATATAAAATGCCAGACAGAGTTGACATCTTGCCAAATATACCACACTTTTAGAGTTACAGTCATATCTAGCAGTGAGTGAAAAATGCCTGTTAGCAATTGTATAGTCCCTACCTATGTCTATGTACCTGCAATAGGCACAAGCTTCACATTTAACCATTCCTGGGTTCCTGTTGTACAATATATGCTCTTTCTCTAATATATTTTTTAAGTTAGCTCCTTTTCTGTACACAACTCTTGGTAGGGTGCCCAATTTAGATCTAAGATCTGTGTCTCCCTGTCTCCCATAAGTATACCCCAGTTTTTTAACAGGGTGCCCCTTATGGACTCACCATAAGGTGTGTATGTAGTAATTAAGCTGACAATATATCCATTCTTATCCCTATTGTTATTACTGTGCACTGGCATATTTATGTCAGCACTATTACCCTCAGTGGTGGCAGGGCTAAGCATATGAGCTAATAAGGCTGGTGTTCTCAAAATGGGTGAGAAGTGCCCCTCCCTTCTTTTTATTTGGACTTCTTTTATGAGTCCCTGCAGTAACACTTCTGGGTAGCCCCTTCTTTCAAACATTTGCTTTAAATTATTGCATTCCTGCATGAATTCTCTATCCAAGGTGATCATCCATGCTGCCCTAACCTGCTGACCTTTGACTATGGATTTTTTCTGGTATTGTGGATGGCAGCTTGTGTAATGTAAAAATGAGTTCGAGTAGGTTTTCTTTCTATGAATTTTAGATAAGTAGCACCCCCCTAAAATGTCCTTAGTTAATTCCACATCCAAGTAAGCAATCTTTATGCTGTCAAAATTGGATGTGAATTCCAGAAAGGATGTGCTGGCATTCATCTCATCCACTATTTCCTTAGCCGTAGTTTCATCTCCATTTATGATCATAAATATATCATCCAAAAATTGCATATAATGCATGATTTTATCTTTGATGTTAGTTCTGGTAAAAACAAAATGGTGCCCCCAGAAGGCCATAACTAAGTTAGCGAAACTACCGCCACATGGGGACCCCATAGCTGCTCCCCTTCTCTGTAGGCAGTATGTACCATTAAACATGAAAAAATTGTTCTGCAAAATGATGTATAGTAGTTCTTCAACTAATCTAGTTTCATTTGCTGGGGCACCTCTTTCTACTAACATATCTACCACCCATTCAATTCTTAAATTGTGGGGGATGACTGTGTAAAGGTCTTTTACATCCACAGTTAAAAAGTTGAGCTCTTCACTACATTCCTGATTATTCATGTCCCTTAAAAATGACCAGGAGTCCTTACAAATTTGGTGTTCCATTGTTACATATTTTTTCAAGATACCATCAACCACCTTAGCACAAGCATATGTGGCTGAATTTCTCCCATCAGTTATGGGGCATAGAGGAGGGTTAGCCAGATTCTTATGAATCTTTGGAGTGCCAAAGATAACAGGTGTGATAGGTGCTGATGTTGATGAATACTTAAACATATCCAAGTCTATTTGACCGCAAATAAATAAATTATTAATGTAACCTCTTATTTTCCTGTATGCTAGATTAAGTTCATTTAAAGACACCATTTCATAACTGTCCTGTTTCAGTATTTCCTCCATTCTACACTTATATTCATCCTTAGGCATAAATACTAGCCCCCCACCCTTGTCTGGCTTCATGACTCTGATGTTGGCAGGCCTCAAAGCATTTAGTTCCAGTATATTTTCATTAGTCATATTCTTTTGCAATCCCCCGTGAGCATGAGCCCTTTAATTTATTTCTAAAATCAATTTCACATATTTTTTCAAAAAGTGCTAGTGTAGGATGCAAGGGTGGGTTAAAAGTACTAGGAACCCTGTTTTCATGCATATTATTCATTTCACAACCATGAAATAAAAGCTGTAAATTTAATTTACGTATGTAGAGCTTAAACACCATCAGTACAGTGTCTGTATTTGCTTTCTGCGTTGGTATAAATGTCAATCCCCTTGCTAAAAGTTCAATTAAATTAGGTTCTATAGTCACAGTAGTAAAGTTAAATATATTGAAGTCATCAAGGCATCAATGGACTCAAAAGTTCTATTGTATTCAAATTTGTATCTATCAAAGTCAGTGTTGGTTTTAATGCTATCCTCCAGCATTAATAGTTCATTAAAGAGCTCAACATTTTCTTTTTTATAATTAGATATCATCATTATCATTAAGCTAAGACCCTGTTGGTTAAAAAATGAAACCAGTTCTAAGTGAAATTGGGAGTTTGGTATAACCCCCATTGGATAGGGACAATACCTTAACCCTTTTGGTACCTGTTCACATTTCAGACATTCTTCTAGGTACACTATTTCCAACTGAGTCTTTGTATATTTAAGCAAACTTGTATCAAACTGCTTCAATACAGTCCTGATATCAGTGCCACTGACTGGTTGTTCCACTGTAGCATTAGAATTATCCTGTTGTAGCCCAAGGGAAAAATCTTGCTCCAACCATTCCCTTAGCTCTGGAACTCCAATAAGCCTCCGTGGCAGTTCACCTCCATGCAGGTTATAACTCAGTCTTTCATTTGGCTGTTGGTCATGGTTAGCTCTATAAGGTAATTCAGTGGTGGATGTTTATCCCATGTGCAGCCTAGGGTTGGGAGGGTGGCTTAATGACTAAGGTGTTTGCCTTACAAACACAAGGTGCAGGGTTTGAGTCTCACAAGGGATAATTGGCTAGGCTTAAAATGGCTCGCAAGGGCATTAGCTTAGTACTAAACTATGAACCTATGAACTAATGAAGGGAGTTCAGTAACAGAAGATGAACCCACATTTGATAAACTCACATTGGGTATTGTTTGCACATTCCTTCTTCCATTATCTCATTAGCCAACATCCTGCCATTCAAGTCATCCACTTTCTGTGATAAAGTTTGTACAATCCTTGTAAGGTTTGTTATAGATGCAGCAACGTTGTTCTCATTTTGTGTTTCTGAGAACAAATTAGGGGTATTAAGTTCACCTTCATTAGCCATGCCCTAACAAATAAACTGACCAACGAAAAAACAACAAATAAAGCACTAATAAAATAAGTAACAAAGGGCCACAGTTCCAAAGGCAAACCAAAACTTTAATCTGTGAGCACTTTCTTTCACTCAAATCAAATGAACTTCTTCAGACAAAGTCAAACAGTAAAACCCCTCCTTATATAACCAAGAAATCACATGACCAATAAAATGCATTACATCACAAGTTTAAAACTGATTGTTAAAAGACACAGGGCAGGATTCACGAAGCCTCCGTGTAAGAGTTACAAGGCTTACACGGAGGCTGCAGTTAAATGGTGGGACGTCAGCATGTCATGCATATACATGAGGGCATGCTGAATCACACCTAAGGCTAACACGGTCCGTGTAAGACAGTAGGGGGCGTGTCCGTAGGGCGAGTCCTGCAAATGGACACACCCCCAGAAGAGTAAAAGTACCGAAAGTAAACGCCCACGACAGAGTCCGTGGAAATGTAAATAAACACAACACATGCCCCACAGACTATGAACATAAAATGTATAAATGAACATCTTATATATTTTTTTATAAGTTGTAAAGATGTTTGCCCGTGAGTGCGCTTTGCTGGCGCGTGCCCGGCGCTTAGCCACAGTTAGCAGTCAGTGGAAAAGCATATAAGAACTAAATGTGCAAAGTAAACCGAGAAGCAATAGCGTAGCAGTAGAGACGTTGGCTGAAGAGCAGGCAGTCATGGTTCGAGCCCCCACAACATCAAATTTTATTTTTAGTGAAATAAGCACAAAATAATTCCCTGACATATATGTACATATATAAAATTATATTTTATGTAAAATGTAATGAAATGGGCCATGTATTTTGAAGAAATGTGAGATAAAAAAAAAATGTCATATGCGCCTATAGCTGAGCTACAGTCTAACAAGTTGAGTATATCTGCCTGTAGGTGAGCAGTGTTTTAACAGGTGTAAAATGAGTGCCCATAGGTAAGCAGTGGTTTAATAGGTGTAAAATGAGTGCCTGGGGTTGAGCAGTGTTTTAACACGCTGAAACTGTGTGCCCATAGCTGAGTTGAGCATAATATGCGTGCTGACAGCCAAACCACGCGTACACCAGCGTGATCCGTTTGCGCGGAGCTGCACACCATGCCAACAGGCTAACCGACGGGCAACGTTAAGCAAGCTGTATCAAAACTGCCTTTACACAGACACACCTCCTAGCCTGTGTAGACAGTCATAAAATATAAAAAGCAATGTCCAGGTTCGAACCCAAGATACCATGCACCATAGTCAAAGTACTGAACCACTATGCCATGACAGTTGCACTTAGAAATGCAGTAATAGCATATATATAGGAATGAATAGAAAGAGGAGCATGACAAAGCAGGTTTTGTGAAGCTGATACAATTCCAAAATGGCCAATCACAGATAAGTGCGGGAAAAACGGCATAAATAAGCCCCATAGGCGGGAATACACAGCATAACTGATTGTAGAACCGACTTGCAGCCAGAATGTCAGGTGTAGGAGAGGGTAGCTGCTTCCGAGCACAGAGGTGGGGCATTGAGGAGTCCAAATATATGGTTTGGCTCCTCGTCCATAATCATGAGGCCCAACTCATGCAGGGCCAGGTCCTGTGGGGAGCATATAGGGCTGAGGTGTGGGACCGGTTGGCACATGATCCCACCAGTGCCACAGGAATTCCAAGGACTGGTGAGCAGGTCCGTCACCACCATGCGAACCTGAAGAGACGGAAGCAGGACCAACTGAACCGTTGGATCCAGGAGGCCCGGAAAATGCCCAACGCCCCACTACTGAGTAAGTTACATGTAATTATTTATGTAAGAAATGAACCTAGCTGATATTATGGAGATGTGTATTCCAATATTACTTTATTTATATTACAGCTGCAGGTGTCCGTTCTGCGAACTGTTGAGCCGATGGCGATAGGCTGGTGCTGTTGCACCACCAGGCAGGTCAGTAATTCTCTCCCTGTAACTGTAAATAAATATATAAGTATGACAGTTAGCAAAAGAGTGCAGTGTAGTCAATAATTATTAAAATGTGCAAGTAACAGTGTAAGAGGGTTTGCAAGTATTGCTTGATTACAAAAGTGTGATGCAGCCTGTAATCCAAACATAAAAATGAAACAAGTCTGAAATGAAGATGTCCCACCTGTAATATAATAGTACATAACCTGCAGCAGGCTGAAAAGTACAGCTGCAGAAGCTGAGTAAAACACACGTGTGAAATATATCCCTGTTGAAATTCAGAAACATGACATAAGTGAGACTATTGGAAAGGATTGTTATAACTAAAGGTAAAACATGTCAATAAAGCCTAGAATTAAGTACCATCCTGAATTGTAAAAATAAAACAAGTGAGAGAGTGTGAGAAAGAGGTATGAATCCACCAATAAAGTAGTAATAACTCCTGAATAAAGTATATTGCAGTCAGTACAGAATGAAATGAATGTGACAGGCAGAACCAAACAGCAACATGTGTTGAAGACAGTACTGCAGCTGGAATGTGTGTCCCAAAATCTGGATATGTTGCTCTCAGTCTGCAATATGCAGATAGTATGGTTGTCTGAAATACCAAACATCCACAGTTGTCTATAGCTATATAAAGCAAATGTAGCAGGATTTTGTAGCTGAACAGAGTCAGATATGAATGTGTATGAATAAATATGAAATGTATATTGATGTAGCAGTAACATTCCTATCACCAACCTGAAGTAGTTATCACATAGGAAACTGTAAGAAGAACTGTAGTGTGTATATATCTGCAGCTAGTAGAAATGTACAGCATATGTATTGGTATTTGAAGTTGTTAATTAAATATTTCTTCACCCTACCCTATAACCACAAATAATCCATGCCACGTGAAATTGGTATGTGCAATCACAATTAACACCCCTGGACAATTGTCCTGTTGGTTCATACATATTTGCATGTATGTTGATGCATCTGCCCTGTTCATACATCCAAACCTGATGGCCTGTTGCCATCAATCAACCCTGCATGTTGTTGGTTGTGTATTGCTGTTCAAATTATGCATGTGTTATGCTTGCTGTTCAATGGCTTGAATTTATGGGTGTTTGGTTAATAGGAATACTAATGCATGCTGTTACAACTAATTGTGAATGGTATTGTACGTTACTAACCCAAACTGTCATAACATAATGCAAAACATAGGACGACAGGGAAGGCGGGTTCCAGCAGACCCACCTCTCCCACCTTAGCTGGCATGTGCACCTAGCAGTAGTGCCCAGGCTGGACCCTCCTCCAGTGGCCCTGTGCCACCTGCAGGTGGAAGCGCTGCAGGGGATGGGGCTCGTCCCCCCTCTGCAAGCGTGGCTGGAGGAGAACATCCACTCACCCTCCATAGTGTCCGGACTGTGGTGCATAGGGAGATCTGGCACGCTGTTCTTGGGCCCCTACTCCAGCTTGAGGCATGGGTGGCACAACTCACGGGTGTGCCTGCTGCCTGGCCTACACAGCCCCCAGCACAGCCCCGTCCTGGGCAGTGAAGGTACAGTGGCAACTGCCCATGAGTGGGGATCTCAGTTCCACTGTTGCCATCTGTGGGTTCATGGGCTCGAGATATCCAAACATCAGTCCCCGTCAGTTGTGTAACCCCCCCACATGTGTCAAACACTGCCCCTGTATGCGTCTTGTTTGTCTTGTCTGTTAACCTACCCAACCTACCTCCCCAGCTATACCGACTTCCTGTACCTGATATACCACTCTCACCTGAAAAAAAAAAAAAAGGGCACTCTGTACCCACAAAAAAATTACACCATATACATAGCTGCCCATTTTGCACACATGTCTGCTGGACATGTAAACTGGCAATTACAATTGGCTGTACAACAAGTATTATTGTTGTCCTTACACCTCTCTCAGGGGTGGAAGGTTTCAAATGTCACACCAAATTACAAATATATGCACAGCTGTTGCTGACGAAGAAATGGGCAGCTATGGGCCTTACCTACATCCCTCCTGCAAAACCAGAGCTTGTTTCCCTACTGTCCTACCCTCTTTGTGACCCCTTTTTCACCACTTTCCTATCTCCCCATTTTCTTTTCTTTCAAAGAAAATAGCACGGGTGTGTGCGAGAGTAAGCACTTTTAAGCAGTAGTAAGCGGGTGTGCGTGAAGCTAAGCGGCAGTGCGCATGTGTGACCTCCGCGCAAACCAGCGCTAACCCGCTTACAACTGCTTAAAAGTGCCTTAGTCACTCTGAATGACAAGGCCTGTCATTTTCTCTGCAGCAAAATAAAATACCTCCCTCAGTCTCGAACCCAGGAAACACTAGTCTGCATGACTTACCACTAAGCCATGAGTGCTATACAAGAACATTGTGCTGAAAGAAATATATCATAAAATAGTAGGAATTAATTTAAAGGGAATATACAAGTCTAGTACACAAAGCATGTCATGTATATTTACTGTCAAATCTAGTGGAATTGTAAAATAGTACTGTGTGCTGAGAAACAGTCATGCTAGTTGGTAGCTACTAGGTAAGAATGTCACAGTAGCATCTGGCAAGCCACACACATACTCAGAGCAGGATAAACACAGCCATAGTTGAATAGTTAAGGGTTCAGACATAGCAACTGTGACTGAGTTACAGGGATCTCCCTGATGTGAAAACAAATGTCAACTGTGCCCCACTGACACCCTGCCAAATGTACTAACAGTAGCTTACAGAACAACATGCATTGCAGTGTCTACAACACAGCCTGAAATATGAGAGACATACCAACCCTTACACTCACAGAACAGTGTCCACAGCAAACCAGCATGGTCCCCACCCTGATAATCTGAATGGGCTACGCCTACCTAACAGACCTTTTTATAGCACAGGCCTGTAATCACAGTGAGAACTGCAATCACTACACAACAGGCTGCATGCAATTAGTAAATGCTGGCTAACAATTGGTGCAGAGGCCATCACATGGACATGTGCAGATACCTACAAAAGCATCCTGTACTCCCAGTCCACACATGCAATACTGTCATTGCACCCACTGGAGGTAGAGAGAGAGAAGGAGAGAGAGAGAGAGAAAACAAAAAAAAGGAAAGAAAGACAGAAAGAAAGAAAGAAAGAAAGAAAGAAAGAAAGAAAGAAAGAAAGAGAAAGAAATAACAAACCTGAAAAAGGCAAAGAGGCAGACAGCAGGCCAAGCAACTGCAAGCCTACACAAACAGCTGCAACAAACACAGGTAATGTAAAGTACTACTATAATACTCTACATACTGTGAACCCTCCAGATGTGTTATTGGTCTGTATCTATGTATATGAGGATGTGCATAGGGACGGGGACATACTGAAACTGTCACTGAAGGATCCACATACATATGTATATGATGGTAGCTATGTGCACATAGTAATGTAGGTTGTAGTGCAATGTACAAGTAGGTGGTACAGTAATGGGTGTTCAGCAGTATGTTACTGTGTGTATACATATGTGGACCTAAAAAGGAGTATATATATATATATATATATATATATATATATATATATATATATAAAAACATGTGTATACATATGTATATCGAGATATGTATGTATGTATATATATATATATATATATATATATATATATATATATATATATATAATATGCATATGTGTATACATAGATAGAGAGGGATGTAGAAATACATAGACAGATATAGTTACACAGTGGCATAGTTTAGTACTAGGCTATCTGCAGACAGTGTATAGAATAGATTTAGAAACCTGCGCCTCTGTATAGTAGTGACACAGTGAAGACCCCCCTACATAATAGCATTAGTGTACTGTGCCTCTGTCTAGTAGTGACACAGAGAAGACCCCTGCTGTAAACCTATGATCTCCCATCCAGTTGTCAAGAATGCACATGAAGAGTGTCAGTGAGGGTCTCTGCCTAACATGAACTGGGATCCTGTTCCACAGTATGGGAAGCCTCTTAGTGATGGATCTGTCCCTACAGTATGTCCTATTCATATGTGTGCTGAGGTTTAAATCCGTAGCTGTCGTGCTTATGATGGATTTGGATTGTATGAGGTGGAACATGTCCATCACTACCAGATTAGACATGGCCTACTACATCAGGCACAGATCACCCCTACGTAGGCAGTATGCTATGGAATAGAGCATGAGTTATGTTAGTCTGGCAGCATATGACAGTTGTTGCAGACCCTTGATCCACCTGGTGATGTACTCATGGGGTCCCCCTAGCTGTTGCAAGTGCCAGGTGAGGTACATACCAAATGGGACATAGTACACAGTCATGGGCCTGATAAGGGAGGAGTATAAGGGTACAATGACCCCTTTTGATGTGGATGTGAATCCCTTCATGATAAGGTGGGCAAGGTAGGAAGTCCATCCAACCACTTCAGCAACGTGGGTGTCAAATGAGAGGTCAGCATTGCACAGTGTCACCAGGTCTCCGATTACTTTGTCTGTACTCAGTGGGTTATTGTCTATGTGATAATATGTAGGTACCTTGTCCGTCCAAAAGGGTATGAGTATACATTATGTGGCATGCAGTGTCAGGCCATCCGTGAGGCCTGTCAGTAGGATGTATGTGTCAGCAGGTGTATTGCCTATGGCGCCTAGTATGCAGTCATCTTTGAACATTGTCAGCCACTACCCTCCCATGTCTGCTCTCATATCTGAGAATGATATGCCGAACATGAGCAGTCCCAGGACAGAGCCCTGTGGGACACCACATGTGACTGGTTCTGAGTCTGACATGGCACCAGTGAGGTTGACTATAGGGTTTCTATCCGTTAGCTGGTTTGCAACCCATCATGTGACATATGGATTTACATGTTAGCTGTTGACCATGTCTATGATGGCAGAGTGCGGTATTGTGTCAAATGCTGTAGGCAAGTCCAGGTAGGCTGTATGGACCGCTATGCCCTCAGCAATGGCTATAGTGACTGATTTGAAAAGGTCAACCAAGTTCATAAGGCAGGATATGCCCTCTACAAAGCCAAACCGGGTGGGATCAAGTGTCTAAGTCCCCAATGTCTCTGTGTATGGGTACCATAATGATCCTTTCCATAGTGTTGCACACCAGGCTGGTTATGCTTATGGGGCGGTAGTTACCAGGGTCTGTAGAGGTGCCTCCTGTGTGGAGTGGGACTACTGTTGCTGTATGCCAGTGTCCAGGTACATATGCTGTAGTAAGGCTACAGCTGAATAGCATGTAATGTGCATGTGTAGCTCCTCTTGCAGTTCACGTAGCATGCAACCTGCAATACCATTGGGTCCCATTGCTGCTGTGTTTACAGCTCCACTGAGGGTGGTTCCCAGCTGGACATCTGAGATGACAGGGAGGTTACAGTTAGCTGGGATAAGTAATTCCTCATGTGTGGGTGAGGGAGTGTAGAAACCTGCACTGAACCTGTCTGCCAGACTGTTGGCATTATCTGTGTGTTCAGTGTAGCGTATGTCACTGTGAACTAACTGTGAACACAACTGAGGGTTCCCACCCAGGTGTGTAACATAGCAGAGAAAGGCCTTGTGGTTATCTGTAGTGACCATAGCGCTGTCCCTCTCATTGTTGGCCTTGCATGTTTGTACGACAAAACCTATCTTTCTACTACTGCTGATGAGAGATGCCGTAGCTCTATGGAAGTATGCTCTGCCGTGCAGTAGCTACCATCTGTTGTTATACAAGTTGTTCAATGCTGGGGTCCAACAGACAGGATGCCTGCCCTTGGTGGAGAGGGTCATGGTTCCATTTGTGATTGCATGATCCATGCATTCTTGGAGATGTCTGTAGAAGCATATGTGAGGGTGTCTGCATTGTGGGAAGTGGATTACACTGGCCCAGTGGGCATTAAGGATACCAACTCAGTTATACGACGTGTAAAGTCGGCATGTGAGAGGTTTCCCACTGTAGTCTGTTGTGTTGTGGGGGAGGTGGGATATGTATATCCAGGGTGATTAGTCTGTGGTCAGATGTGACTAGTGAGGGGTATACTTCCAGTGTGTAGCACATTGTCCCCATGTTTGTGATGATCAGGTCTAGTGTATATTATCTCCTGTTGTGGGAGAGGTGACTAGCTGTTCCATTGCATTTGATATAGTGAATTCCGGGAACCTTTGGGCTAGGGTGTTTGGGGTAGAATAATGCACCCAGTGTATGTTAGGGTAGTCGCACTATCCCAATATGATGGTGTGTGGTGGGACATTCATATTCTCCAATGTCTACAGGAAGGCCGACTGTGGTCCCTGAGATCAGGAGGGTGGTCTGTAACATGCTACCAGTTGTATAGCAGGTTTGCCTACGGTTATCTGCACCTGGATGGTCTGTGATGCTTCATGTGATGCCACTAACCTGGAGGTATGTGTGTCCTCCATGAATATGGACACACCCCCCTCCCTTTTTGTTTTGTCCCGAGTCCTGGGGCCAAAATGCATGATACGGGGTATAGCCTGGTACCGCTGGTGTGCTCTCAGGAGCCTTGAACCAGGTTCTCACTTACTGCACAGACATTGAGATTGGTAGAATATGTATGTACAGATATATGTAATACACACTTCCATATATAGATATCTGTGGAGACTTACACATATACAGATAGAGCTGACTGACAACAAATATGTCTGTATATGACTATCTCTCACTCTCTGTCCCACCCCCTCACACTTACACTCACCCTGTGTCTCTCTCTCACTCTCTCCCCCTCTCTCCCCACATCTATATGTATATATCTACATCTATATATACATATGATATATACATATATACAAACAGATATATATCCATATACATATATAAATATATCAATACATATATATATATATATATATATATATATATATATATATATATATATATATATACATATATAGACTGTGTGAGGCACATGTGTGCAGATGTCTTGCTACAGGTGCCTGGTGTCACAGGCATGGAGTGAACACCAATGTGGATACTGGAGTACCATACCCCATTCAAAAACACTGACACCAGTAACCACCACATATGTGCATGCCTGCCCACCACTGCATGTGTCAGGGGGGAACAGGGTCAACAAGTGTACAATAGGCTCCACATCGATACACACAGTGGCACACTAGTCCTGTAATACCTGTACATGGAATGTGTCAGCGGACATGGTGTGTCAGCTATGGACATGTGGTTCACTGTACCCCTCCACACCCCACAATGTCCTACACGGTATGTACCTCCCATGACAGCTACAGATATGGTGAAGGACACAGACATATGCAAGTAACTGTGTCAATGCACTCAAACACCACAGAGCGCACACAGACTACCTACATAGAGGTTACCACTGCTGGATATACATAGTTAGGTCACACCCATGACAGTTGTCTCCCAACCATGGTAACACCTCCAACATCCACAACACAAATTACCTACGTCTGTCGTCCTTGTCACTGCAGTATAGAGCACATGGTGGAGGTACGGGACCCTACCCACAGATATGACATACCCTGTAGTAGACCACACAGAATTAAGAAGCAAGCCTCCCCATGAGTAGATGTCAGACATACCCCTGCTGAATGTTATGCTGATAGGTAATATGCCATATGAGTCACCCTGTGTAACTGTAAGGAGCAGGTACGATCATAACACATGTGTCACAAGGGGCAGGGTACCATAATAGTATGCTGCTGTAGGCCCAGGGCCAAAAGCACACTACCTACCTAGGACACAATGCACACCCATTAACACATTGCAAACAGAATATGTGAGGTGGAATGAGTGTGCTAGTGACTGGGTGCATGTTGTGTACTGGTGTGATTGCTCACCATGACTGTCTGTCTGTCATGGTAGTGTGTGTCCTTGGTGTGAGGCCAGAGACAGGTGTGTGGGGTATTGCAATCAACACATACTACATTGCCATATGTTGTGCTGTGTTCCCCTGTATGTCACTGTGGTGTAGGTAGGGTTATGGCAAGTAAGAGTAGTGTGCAGTACCAGTGAAATATGTAACGTGCATTGTGTGCAGTGCATGGGCTGATAATGTTCCCCATACAGTACCTTGATTCAAACTCCCAGTGTGAGGTACTGTTGCACAGTTGTCGGATGAGCACTGATATCTGGTCATGTACATGTGTATCCCCCAATAGACAGACAGATGCTATATATGGTGCCTAAGTTATATCACTGCAGTCAAGTATAATGTATATTATGTGTGCTATAGTCTGCTGACAGATATTGCTGAGATATTTCCCTTCTCCTTTTCAGGGACATGGTTCACCAGTGGAAACCAGTCTACTCCGCTGCAGAAGAGGAGGAGATACACCAGAGCCTGGTGCAGGATTTCGCTATACTCTTTTCCCGCACCAGCCAGAACCAGCAGGAGAGGGCTGCACTGTGGCAAGACCTGGTCCGTCGGGTAAATGACATAGGCACACATAACCGAACATATGAGCAGGTACGCCATCACTGCAGTGATTTAATTAGAAATGTCCGTCAGAGTACGTCGGATATCCACAGGCAGCAGCTTGCCACTGGTGGTGGGGTGGCTAGACATCCCATCCTCACCAGACTGGAGGGACTACTCTTGAGTGTTGTGGCTCCAGCACAGCAGCAACAACAACAGCATACATGTGTAATGATGGAGGCTGGAGCCACACAGCAGCTGGACACAGAGCGTGCAGGTAACATGCCATGTGTATAGTGACCATTCTGTACACTGTTAGGTTATGCATGTGTGGGGTGTGTCCTCGATTTGTAGCTGTTATCTTGGCAATTATTGTGCATTAGTGATAACCTCATTATCTGCAGTACACCTGTGGAAGCTAACTGTTGCACTACTGAACTGTAACATGCCCACAGTATCAATGGCACAGTTGTGCCCACTGATGATAAATGTCTCTTTTCCGCAGGTCCCTCTGGTGTAACAGCAAGGCAGCCTATCCATGCTGGTGAGTGTGTAATACCATTACCTTCATTACTCTGTATACTAATAGTAATAATAGGCTGAAGCAGTAGTGCTATGTGTTTGATTGCAGGTGTGTTTGTGTCTGTGGGTTGATATCTCATATACTGAGGTGTGTGCATGTGTGCATGTGTGCATGTGTGTGTGCATGTGCCCATGTGCATGTGCATGTGTGCATGTGTGCATGTGTGCATGCCCATGTCATGTGTGCATGTGTGCATGTGTGCATGTGCCCATGTGTGCATGTGTGCATCAGTGGTGGCATTGTGTACACATTGTAAACTGTGTTTCCTGTCTTACTGCCACAAGTTCTGGTGCTGCTCTGGTGTCATGCAGCAGGGAACCTGAATCAGCTGCTGTGGATAGTGATGATGATACCTGTGTAATGGCACAGGTAGGTGTGCCAGGGTCCGTCACTGGTCAGCCAATTGACACTACACAGCTGTCGACCCATCAATGTGCACAGTCATCCTGCCAATACATCCTTTGTCACCAATGTCCCTAGGTGATGGACAGGATACAGTGGGCATTGACCAGGGTAATGTGGTACCAGTGGCACATGCATCCCTACACTGCAGCCATGGCCAGGGCTCTGACATGGTACCACACAGGCAGACGTCCATGGGTTCTCGTGGGAGCATCTGTGGGCGTACCGCCCCTGTCAGACGTGCCCACAGAGGTCTTTCAACCCCAGCTATGTTTCGGGCTGTAATGCAGGCACAGTCACGTATGGAATGGTACACCAGACAGGGTCTGAGGGAGCTGAGAGCATGTCGCACAGCCATGAGTGACAGTATGCGTGATGTTGTGGCTGCCATCCGCAACTTCACCGAGGTCATTGACATACATTGGGGGGACACATTAGATCTGTTCCACAACTATATGTCCATGATCCAGGGCAATGGTGGACAGTTGAGGCATCGACGTGGCCATATGCCAGCAACAGCAGCAGCTGGCAGCCATTGCGGATGACAACAGGGCCGCAGCCGGTCACATAGTGCCAGCAGCAGCCCCAGCAATGCTGGGTCTGTGCTGTCATTGGACTGCCCCAGGAGACCACGTGCACATGGTGCTGGACAGTCCCAACAGGGACCTGTCTCCAGTCAACGAACACCTGCTTCTTGATGACAGTGCCCAGTCTGGATTGGTACCTGATACGGTCCGTAGCACCCCTGCCAGGCACAGGTACCGTGTCCGTGGCCACAGACAGTGATCTGTATGTCCTGGCAGGTACAGTCTGCGGCTGTCCACAAACACCTGTATATGGCAGCCATGAGGTGGGACTGTGTGCATTCATACACACATGCAAAGTGATAACACCTAGGGCTACAGCATACACGCACACACTGCATCAACATTGCCCCATCTTATACTGCTGTCCCTCACCAACAAACACACAGAGACATGTCAATTGGTTGTATCAGTGGCAGACTCAGGCATACCAGGTACACACCCTGTGCATATGATGAAACTGTGCCACCTCCTGAAATCTGTAAGATCGGTGCAGGAACAGGTTAACATGGTGCTGATGCACAGGGTGACTACATAGGTGTATTGTAATAGTATGATGTTGACAACAGTACAGTGTAATTATAGCATTGTGGGTATATACCAGCATGCCTGATGCAGTTACAGTATGAATGTCATTGTATTGTCTTGTACACCCATACTAATTACCACAGTGTTCTGTCTGCACATCTTTGCATACTGGTGGTGAGGCTGTGAAGGGATGGCCACCTACATAGGTAGCACAGGGGATACAACAATGTACATATTGACAGTCAATGATGGCCATGTCAACTGCGAGTTGCATGCTGTCCACACACAACTCTGCAATGCAGATGTTTCAGGATGTTGATATCTGTGCAGTACTACACAGCAGGTTCAGGGCTCACAAGAGCACACTAGCACTACAAGGTCACACCTCATACCATGCATAACAGCAGGAAAACACAGAACTAACTATGACAGGAAGGAGAGTGTCCATAGATGTCAAGGATACTGTGGTGCCAGGACAGGTAGCATACATCATACTATGTCTGGAACTGCTGAGTGAGGGCTCAGTGTCTGTTATTTGACATGTGTATTATTACAGGTATGAGCACTTGGGTATCAGGCCAGTTATTTAACATTACGAAGGTACGTGGTCTATACACTTGTGGGGGTTGCGGCTGGACCCAACCTGTCTGACCTGGGAATGTCTGGGTACTGGCTTAGAGTGCCTGCATATATGCACTGTTACATAGTGGAAGTCATACACCTTGTTTGTTGTAGCATAGTCTACATACAGGCCTGCTGACTGTAGCTTTGTTTGTATGCATGTTTGCCTGTTATGTTCCTGAAACACTGATTCCACCTGCAGTGCAGATATACAGTGCCTCTGTGGATCCCTAGTGACATCTGTGTTGCTTACTGTACTAATGTCCATGTGTCACTTGACAGAACGTCACTGTTTGTCCTGTTTGCATGTAGCTTGCCTGTAACACATTGCATATGACGTACCTCACATTTGTTCAAGACAGCATTCATATATGCCAGCACTAACAATTCAGGATCACTACACCCTCACATAGTCACCTTGAATACCTTGTTCCCCATTGGCCCTATGTGTCGTTACTTAGTATGGGAGTCACAATGCTATGGTAGCATGTGCACAGGTCACCTGTCGATCTACTCTCAGGTCCAGTTGATGAATCTGTGAGTCATGTGGCAATGTTACAGCTGCCTCATGTACACAGACAACCCTCTCCCCTTCCCATACATGTACAACATATGTGAGAGATGCAACCACATAGCCAAACTGGGGGCTAAGCTCTGTTTACACAGCACTGGCATTCCCTGTCAGGTGGAGTGGGATACTACAGTGAATACAGTACCAGTCTCCCATAGACCTGCCATGACAACAATCCAAACACAGACACACACAGGTACATTATTGGGCTCTAAGAATAGCATCCTGCCTGAGCAGCTGACACCTGCAAAGCAGACACACAAACAAACATTACGCCAGAGCAGAGCACATGCAACACATAGCTCACAAAGCCTGTCTGCCAAACAGTGTCAGGCCATACAACTAGACAACACACCTGCTACGATTGCATGAGGTACCTCCATTGACACATACATGGTGGTCCTGCTCCCAGGCTGAACAAGGTGACGGTCACGCTGAGCTGCCCATCGGGCACTATGATCCACCACATAGCACAAGAAAAGCAGTGACTCCAAGGCATGTAGCAGTATGACTCAGTCATTGTCTGTGCCAGTGTGTATGACCTCTGACGCACCTCCCTGGACTACATGTTAGGGGACATGGAGGGGCTCTCTGAGGTTGTGGCACAGGCTGGTATGACCCTGGCTTTAGGTAGCATCTCACCCTCACCATGAATGCTGCCACAATATGTAGACAGGATCATCGGTTTCTGCACTTAACGTATCTTTCAGTGACATCCAAAGGGGATCCAATGCCTGTTGGTGTGGGATTACATGCTGGACATGCCACATTGCTTTGCTTGGGACAGCTTGCACCTGTCACCCATGGGCTGTTGTATATTGGCAGAGGCTGTTGCTACACACATACTGCCTTTATATGCAAGGCTGACATTACATAGCCACCTACACAGGTAGCACATGGGATGGGACACTAATAGCAATGCTACTCAACAGCAGCAGTGTAAACCTCAAAATGCATGCAGTAGAAACTGTCCTTAGCATGGGGTACAGCAATATCCGTGCAGTAACAGACTCCTGGTACAAGGCTCCCAGGTGCACACCATCAGTGCCAGGTCATTCCTGATACCATGCTTGTCATCCCCTACACATGCACCAAAACAGAACAGGGGGGATGTATCCAAAGGCACCTCAGATACACACACACCCCCAGGTTGGTGGCACTGCACAAAGCATCAGAGCCTCTCCATGTGCAACACACAGTGGGTTAGACTGCCTTCAGGTTCATAGCCTGGCACACACCACACTCCCATACCCAGGAAACCCACTTGGCCTTCCTGACAACACTGGGAATATGACGGTCTCTACACACACCATTATATGGTTGTACTGCAACTACCCAAACATACAGTGTGAGCATTATTCAAGCTGCAAGACCCTATCTGAAGGTGTCTTATCATTCATTCCCTGCATTGCTATGGAACAACTTGTTACCACTCCCACAAGTGGTGACAACATGCTGCACCTGTTCATCACCAACATGTGGACTATATGCTCTAGACCAATCATGTATCCCTCACTGGTGGGATGACACCATCTACAACCCACACTGTTTAGTCACATACCACATGCAGCCCCTGCACAAACACCCCAGTCATACAGTTGTCTGATGCATATTCCATGTATTCACTTGAGGCAGGCTTCGGACATGGGAGCTCTTGCAGTTCACAGGTACATACGTGTAGGTGGCACACACATACATCATGTGTGCATTGACATTACTGATATAATGTATGTCTTGCAATATTGGGAACAACACCCCACACACATGGACAAACTGTGTGATAAAAGTACACATGGCATTTGTAGGATACAAACCCCTACCTAACTATGTTAGATCACTTGTGAGAGTTGCATTAGCAGAGCACGCTATTTGCATTACTGGGGGGGATTGCTTTCTCCTGCTGTACTTATAGGGTGCTGACATCATCAGTGTTTAGACAGTGTAATATGCATCATGTTTTGTGTAGTAAAAGTTGCCAAAAGGGACATTTCTCATACACATGGAATTGCACACACTACTCCCCCATACACAGTCACACACTCACTGGGCATTTGCAGGATTCAAACCCCTACTTAACTATGTTATGACACTAGTGAAAGACGCATTAGCAGAGAGCGCTATTTGCATTACTGGGGGGGGGGGGTTGCTTTTTCCTGCTGTACTTATAGGGTGCTGACATCATCAGTGTTTAGACAGTGGAATAAGCAGCATGTGTTGTGTAGTAAAAGTTGCCAAAAGGGACATTTCTCATACACATGAACTTGCACGCACTACTCCCCCATACACAGTCACACACACACTGGGCACTTGTAGGATTCAAACCCCTACCTAACTATATTATGACACTAGTGAGAGACGCATTAGCAGAGCGCGCTATTTGCATTACTGGGGGGGATTGCTTTCTCCTGCTGTACTTATAGGGTGCTGACATCATCAGTGTTTAGACAGTGGAATATGCAGCATGTTTTGTGTAGTAAAAGTTGCCAAAAGGGACATTTCTCATACACATGGAATTGCACACACTACTCCCCCCATACACAGTCACACACACACACTGGGCACTTGCAGGATTCAAACCCCTACCTAACTATGTTATGATACTTGTCAGAGATGCAGTAGCAGAGTGCGCTATTCACATTACTGGGTATAATTTCTGCTCCTGACATATGCATAGTGTGCTGACATCATTATGGATGAAGAGGTATGTACATCTGTTATTATCCATCAGTAAGGGGGAGAGCATATCTATGCATTAACTTTGCACAGGCACAGTGGCCTACTGTACTGTGGAGGCAGACACCAAATACACTGTAGATAGCCTTCTGTATTCCCTAGGGACAACGGTCAGGTATTGCACTCTACGGCCATTATGTTTACCTGTCAGATGCACGTATCTGTTGCTCATATACTGTTTGTGGGTCTTTATTGCCATAGCCTTCCCTATCTCTATAAACAATGTGTGTACTGTGGGAGATGTTTGCATATGAGTGGGATCTAGTACTTTACTTATGTCTCTGTTGTAACTTCACTGTGTGCACTGGGCAGATGTCTGTATTGTGGGAGGTTCCTGTGTTAACACATAGAAATGCCAGATATGTGTGTGCAACCGCTGAACTGTGACATGGCCTAAGTGTGTGAGCATGCCCAGTTCACAGTTTGTATGGCTTCTTGACTGCCACATCTCATTTATCTAAGTGTGCGAGCATGCCCAGTGTGACCTTTCCTTATGTTTGGATCTGTAGACCACCACATTTCTGTTTGTGTGTGGACCCCATCTATATATCACATGTACAGTTGAGTGTTGGACATCAGGTTGTGTTCTTACTGCCCAACTGTTGTGTGTCTGAACCTAACAGGCATTATGCTGTGCCTGCAGGGTCGCCATGGGATAGTTTGCATACAGTTGTCATCATCCTTTCCTGCTGTCCAAACAGTTGTATTGTTGTATAGTGTACTGGTGCAAAACTTTCACTGTGGTGGACAGTATAATTGGTTTCAGTCCTATCACTGCTTGTAATGCTTATAGTGAGCACACCAGACTGGTTGAGGGCCAGTTGTGCAGATATGACCATGTTGCATTTTGTTCAGATATGGACAGCTTAGTACATGATTGTCCGACATTGTTAATGTATTCCACAACTTGTGTGGACAGTGGCAAACAATGGCCATGTGCCCTAGTCCATTTGTAATGCTAGTCAGAGAGTGTTTGTCCTTCAACACACATTTACTGGTGTTTGCCATGACATATGTCACGGTTAGTGTGCTGTGCCTCTGTCTAACCATGACATACAGGTGATATCCAGGGTACACCTGCCATCTCCCATCAGTCATCATGATTCCTCTGGATGACAGTCACTGAGGGACTCCCTGGATATCCTGTAGTGGGAGTTTAGTCGTGAGTGGAGTGTGCTTCTGGGTTGTGGACCAATCAGTACAGCATGTCCTGTTTATGTCTGTGCTGGGATTCAGACCTGTCAGCTGCATAGGTCACCAGCATTCAGTGTTTACATGGTGCCAAATGTCCATTGATACCAGGTTGGTCATGGCTCTATACATCAGGCACAGTTCACCTCCAGCCAGGCAGTATGGCACTGTGTGGAGCTGCAGTTACTTTACTCAGGTGACACATGGCATCTGTTACAGCTCTGCGATCCTCCTGGTGGGGTATTTGTGTGGTCATTCCAGTTGCTGCAGGTGTCTGCTATGGTACATCCCTGAGGGGCCATTGTACACAATTGTGAGGCTGCTGATGGATGACTGGAGAGGCACATTGACCTACCCTAACCAAGCTGTGCTTACCTTCATGATTAGGTGGGTATATGGTATGTTTCTGTAACCACTACAGACACATGGTTGTCACATGCAGGATATGTGTCACCTTGTGTCCCCAGGTCTCTTATTGCTCCTGATGTACTTACTGGGTTAACACCTATGTGGTAATTTCTGGCCATACTGTGTTTCCACAGGGGTTAATTATACCCTATTCTGCATTTAGCTTGTTGACATGGCTGTGGCACCACTTGTGTGTTTCTATGTGTGTCTTTTGTGGATTGCTTGTGTCAGCTGGAGGGTCCGATATGGTGGCCAGTTTGTCGTCCTCTGCAAACCTGTTCAGACAGAGTCCTTCCATGTTGGCCTGTACCTATGTGACATATATAGCATACAAGAGGGTTCCCAGGACCATGCCTTGTGGGATGCCAGCTGTACCTGGTTTGCATGTCTGCCATGGCTACAGCATGTCTGCCAGGTCAGTTCTGTCCTTGAGATGGTTTGCAACCCATCTACTTGGATAGGGGTTTATAGTTAGGCTGGTGAGCTTATCTGTACCGCCAACTAGGGTATTGCATGGAAGGGTTTAGCAAGGTCCAGATAGGCTGTGTGATCGACATTCCCCACATCACTGGGCTTGGTGCATGTTTCACATGAGTCAGACATGTGTACGGGTCAGGATCTGCCCTATGACAGCCGCACTGGGTAGGGTCCAATGTCTGTAGGTACCCAATCTCGTTATTCATGGGATCCATGATCATCCACTACATTACTTTACCAACCTAGATATTTGGGGTTGAGGGGTGATAGCTTGCAGTATCCACTCAGGCACCCCCTTTGTGGTGTGGGACAGCTGTTGCTGTACACCGCTCTTTGGGTATATATCCTGTGGTAGGACTGATAGTGCACAGTAATGCTATTTGCTGTTCCATTCTTCTTACAGTACTTGTTGGACACAACCCAGGACACCATCTGGTACCATTGATGCTGTGTGCTGTGCTTTGTGGATGCTGGCTGTTACCTCAGCATCTGCAATGTCGGGGGGCCAGCACTCTCCTGGGATAGATATTTGGCAGTTAGGTGCTGGTGGGGAGTTTGCAAAGAATCTGTTAGGTAGGATGTTGGCAATGTGTGTGGGTTTGGTGTATTGTTTGTGATATTAGAGTGCTGCAGAGCATATCTGTGGATTACCACCATGGTTCCTACCATCAGGTAGGACAGCTGTGTAATAATCCTTTGTGTCCTGCACAATTTGTATCATCATAGGTTCATAGGTTCATACTAGGCTATCTGCCCTGGCCTTGTTTGAGCATGGACAGACTGTGTGTGGGTATCGACATCCCTTGCAATGTGCATATCATGCCCACGTAGGGTTTACTTTCCTAGATGTGTCACAGGGATGGCCCCCAGTGTACACCTGCTATCTCCCATGCACTTCAACGGATTTCTCTTGTTGAGTTTGTGTGTGGAGCTCAGCCTATCATGGACTGGGATTCTGTTCCAGAGTGTCCTGAGCCTCTGGGTTATGGATCTGTCCCTCCAGCACATCCTATTAATCTATGTGTAGAGGTTCAGATATCTCACTGTGGTGTGTCTGCTGGATTTGGGGTTTCTGCAGTGGAGCATGTCCATTCATTCTGGATTGGGCATGGCCTTGTACATCAGGCATACATCACCTCTGACTGTGCAGTATGCTTCTGAATTGGGCTGTGGTTTCTTCAGCCAGGCTGCAGATGTCCAATGTTTGGACCCTTTATCCTGTTGGTGGGGTACATTTGGGGTCTTTCTGACTACTGCATGTGTAAGGTAAGGTACATGCGGACTGGGGCATAGTTGTCACGTATGGGCCTGATAAGGGAAGGGTATGGGGGCACAGTGACCTCTGTAGCTCTACATGTGCATCCTTTCATATTAAGGTTGGCAATATAGCAGGTCTTCCTGGCCACATTGGCAATGTGTGTGTCACATGACAGGTTACCGTCCACTTGTGTCCCTAGGTCCATGACTACTTCTTCCATACATAATGGATTGCCACCTATGTCATACTTTGTGTGTGCCTTGTTTGGTATTTGTTGGGACATTCATACTCTGGCGTGTCTTCAGGAAGGCTGGCTGGGGTACCTGGGTTTGTGTGTGGGGTCTGTAGCAGGCTTCAAACAGGTACACAGTTTGAGACAGTGTTACTCGCCTGTGGATAGTCCATGCTGCTTCTTGCTGTGGTACCAACCTGGGGGTGTGGTTATTCTTGATAATTACTGGTAGCCACACTCCTATTGTCATGTGTTCCATGTTTTGGAGCTGTAGAGCATGGTATGAGGCATAACCTGGTAGTATTAGGGTGCTCTTCTGGGCCTTGCCCAGGTTTCTGTTACAGAACACATATTACCATTCTCCATGCTGTGGTGGGTTTGGTCTGCATGCACCTTGCAGGTTAGACTTCTGGCATTAGGTAGCATTACGTCCAGGTTATTATCCCTTGTGCTACCTATGTTGATTGGTTTGTGTTTCCAGACTTAACTATTCCAGGCACAGTGGGGGTGACAGCAGCCTTTGCCAGTATCTACACAGCCAAGTGTGCTGGGTGCATGCCATCCCTAGCAGGTGGGGCATCATGTCTTGCTCAGCATGTCAGCCCAGGCTGTCAGCCATGTGTTCCCCCTTGCTAACAGCAAAACCTCAGCCAATTATTGTACTTGATCTTGTTGTCTTCATAGTGTGGCATCATGCTTGGTGAGGGTGAGATGTTAGGTTGGGTCTTCATGTTTGCATATACTAGATGGTGTTACATTGCTTAACACATGACAATCATGCCTCAGGTGGTGCTGCAGGGCTGCCTCTGTCGGATGCACATACTACACTCCCTGTACATGTTTGAGAGCAGGTTATGTCATTTTAGGCATCCCTGTTACTATATGAGTGAGTCAGAGAGGGGTATCATTCCCAGGGTTCCTACTGAGCCAGTGTATGTGCTATGCATTGCTTCTTTGCCAAGGCCAGGGCATACTGGGCATGCCTCCTTCTGCCTACTGGGGCAGGCTCAGGTTGTTCCTCCTCCAAGTCACGCTCTGCCTGTGATGGCCTTGGCAATGGTGGGGGGCTGTTTGGCCCGGCCCTATGCTGGTCCTGCTGCAGCTGTTTTCACAGGATCATACTATGTAGCATAACACATACCATGACAATTTGGGTACATGTAGTTGGTGAGTACTGCAAGGCTCCACCAGATGTGTCCAGACACCGGAGCCATGACTTGAGCAGCCCAAACACACACTCTATTACATTACGTGTTTGTGCGTGTGCCTCATTATGGCGTTCCTGTTCAGGTGGTGTGTGCGTATCTGATGGGTGTCATCAGCCACGGCTCCAGTGCATAACCTGCATCCCCCACTAGGTGTCCATGTGGGATGTCCCCCTTGGCAAATGTCTGGTACAGCTGTGTCAAATGCCAGATATGGGAATCATGGTAGCTCCCAGGGCAGCTAGCACACACATTCATTATTTTGCCCTGGGCATCACAAACGACCTGGCAGTTGATGGAGGGGAAGCCCTTGTGGTTAATGTAGGCCCTACCTCGCTCACCGGCTGGTGCTTTGATGCATATGTGCGTGCAGTCTATTGCACCCACTACCTCAGGTTATTCCGCTATTAGCTGGAAGAGAAGCATATTGCTGGCCAATACCTCACGAGCATTGGGGAAATATACATGATCACTGGCATGTGCTGACATGGCATCCAGGAACTGGTGCAGTACCCTGGAGGCTGATGCCTGTGATATCCCCATCATATCACCAGTTGGTCTCTGGAAGGTACCTGTTGCTAGTATTCTTAGGCCAACACATATCTTGGTTTCCACTGGGATGGGTTCCCCTCTGTTGATTCTGTGTATGAGGCGTGGCCTGCACAGCTCGACAATTTGCTGCAGGAGGTCTCTGTCCACTCTATAGTGCCCCACTATCTCCAGCTCATGTAACCCCTGGTAGGTGACCCTGGGCCTGTACACTCTTCTCCGTCTCCTCACTGTGGGTTGTCTGGCAGCATTTCCATTGTCACCACCCTCAGCAAGTCTCCTATGTCTCCTTATGACAGCTATGGCAGCCCCTAGCATGTCTGAGTGCAGCTTTTTCAGTTTTCACTTCTACTAGCTTACTCCTGTCTTGCAGTATTTCTTGAGAGAAACATACTGCAATGCTGTTTGCAGTGTTTTAAGTGCTGGGCTGGGCTTGTATTCTGCCTGTGTAATTGCCTGCTTCTAATTGTTTTCACCTGCTACCTCTACAGGTATTCCCTGCTAGTTTCCTACTATTTCTGCTACTTCCTTTTCCTCTCTGTTTCCTCAGGGGGGAGCAGCACACATACCAGCGGAAACACGCTCACAGTGGCTACCACGCGTGCACACATGCTTACATGGACTAGGATCTGCTTATTCGGGTTAAAATGCGCACACACCAACGCAAACAGGTTTACAGATCTTTACACAGGCTCCTACATGCTTACTCTGCCTTACACGTGCACACTCTGTATTACTCGCGCCTCCCAGCACGCACACGTGCGCATGCACATACAGCAAGAAACTTTGGTGTTGGCCACAGTGTACACCTTCCATTTCTTGACTTTCCCATGCTTATCTGTTGACACTCCTCTTTTTCTGCTGTGTGATTGATATGTTTCACATACCACTTTGCTCCAGTGAGCTTGCTTTCTTCCTGACATTCCCCCCTGTGATGTCACCTATCTCCTACTCTGTTACTCCCCCTTATCTAACTCTTACACTACACGGACTGTGCTCATTTGATATGTGACAGTGTGATTCACTATCCTACCATTCATTTACATAGGATTGCCTACTAGTGCTTAGTTACATGTCTTACACTCAGCTTCCCCCCTTAGCAACCACTAGATGGTGGCCATGTTGTTTTTGGTCTGCTAGTCCCTGCATTGCAAATCCATGCATTACATAAAACCCACATTTGTGGGTTTCTAACCTTCATTTTTCAGTTTTATATAGCGCAGCCCATTTGCGCAGGGCTGCGCTGCATTTAAACATCGCCGATCTTCGAAAAAAATATATATTTTTTTTCATGTTTGCATCGGTTTACCATGCCAATGGCCACATATTTGGCCATTGGCATGCTGTCTGTAACATTTGCACACTTTATTTGGAGCTGTCATGGCTACATTGTGTTATTTGCAGTAACGTACTCAGTTGTCAACTGAGTACATTTCTGCAACTAACACGACTCTTACACGGGCTGATTTCAGCTTCGTGGATCACTAATCTACCTCATTTGCATGCCTTTCGGCTGCAAGTGGGGTGATTAGCATATCCACGCCCTGCCCATGTAAGAGTTGTTTTAGCTTTCTCTTACACGGGATTTCGGGCTGTTCCTGGATCGCGATGGCTGCATGGAGTCTTACACGGCTCTTAGACTCCGTGCAAGCCATCGTGAATCCTGCCCATATACATATTTATAAAGGTATTTACATATACTTTAAAAGAATTTTTAAGCACAAAGTGGAAAACTATTAATATATAAAAAAACAATCAAAAAGGTGCATCCATACAAACCTATAAGTACATAAAATATTATATTATCTTATAAGAACATTCTATACTGAATTTCATAAATTCATTCAGCGTAATAAGCTTTTAAGCTTGAGTAAACACATAACAGAATACTGCTCATTAAGGCCTGGGTAACTATGTGCATTTAAGGTAAGTTGCCATCATAACTCTTGTCTTTCAAGTAAAAAGGATGTATGCCCACCTCTAGGGTCCTCCATCACCTGGTCAATCACCTTAAATTTAAAGTGGTGTCCAGGGTTGTCCCTAATGTGGTTGGCCAAAGCATTATTTTCTCTGTTTCTATTTATACTAGAAATGTGTTCATAGATTCTTTCTTTGAACCTACAATCGTTTTTTCCGATATAAAATGCCAGACAGAGTTGACATCTTGCCAAATATACCACACTTTTAGAGTTACAGTCATATCTAGCAGTGAGTGAAAAATGCCTGTTAGCAATTGTATAGTCCCTACCTATGTCTATGTACCTGCAATAGGCACAAGCTTCACATTTAACCATTCCTGGGTTCCTGTTGTACAATTTATGCTCTTTCTCTAATATATTTTTTTAAGTTAGCTCCTATTCTGTACACAACTCTTGGTAGGGTGCCCAATTTAGATCTAAGATCCGTGTCTCCCATAAGGATACACCAGTCTGAAGCTTGTGCCTATTGCTGAAATAATGTTTTCTTTTGAAACTCATCTTTTTACAAATATTGAGCTATGCGCTCCAGAGGTTTTTTTCTGGAGAGCGATGAGATCCTGTGTCTCTTGTCACACTTATATCTTGCAGATTCACCTGGCTGGGGGCAATGATTATGCTAATTAGGGCCCAGCTCATTACTGTTTCTGAATCGCCAAATTTCAGCAATGAGTACACCTGCTAACCCTTGCACAGAAGTCTACTAGATGCCATGCACATGCCAAGGTCCATGCAGGTAGCACTGCACATGCAAAGTCCAGGCCATACTTTTTTTGGGGGGACGACTGTAATTTCATATTTAACTGTGTGTACATGGAGTTGATGTAGTGCCTGATTTCTTAATAGCATACACAGGGACTGAGTACTACTATGCTACACACCTTAAAGTGCCATTGTAAAGTAAAATAATACAGTACAGTATTTTCCAAGTTTGCCATGCATTACTGAAATGAGGTACCCATTGATGTCTGTCATTAACATAATTTGGGCACCAATTTTCTGCAATTTTTTCAGAGATTATGGTGAGACATTATGGTTGGATATGGAAATGGTAAGACTCTCTTTTTAGAACTCAGAAGTGGTGTGTGGTGAAGTCAAAGTATTTCTTGACCCCTTCCCTAAGGATTGCAGCCAGAGGTTCATTCAGGACGGTTATAAAGGGCCTCAGTATAAGACTGAAACCTGGAATTGTTTAGCCAAGGGTGTTACCTGTGCGACTCGCATGCATGTTTGAGGGAGCAGTACCGTCAAAATTACAGTGGCATGAGGCACTGCAGTCCTGACCTCCTTAGCTGATGGGAGGATGATGTTAAAGAGAAGGAACCCCCTATGTAGTGTAAGTAGAACTTATGGTTGCTACATATTTAAACTGGCACTACATACCATCAGCAAATATTACATTGTGTTCTGTAGTTTACTATCATTATTTTGACTCACAGGTGGTTGATTCCACCTGCTCTATACCCTACATCCCAAATGATGGAATGCCAAACACTGACATTCCCGACTGTCCAACCTTGCCCTCCTTCTGGACATATGGTAACACTTGTTCCTGAGTCCATAGCGGTAAGCAGTTTTAAGGTATGTCGGGTATACTGGAATTCCATATTCCAACTTTCTCGGAAGTGTGTGGATCACAGGATGACTCATGCACCTGTGAGTCAGAATAATGATAGTGAACCGTGTCCTGTTTATGTCTATCACACTTGATGATATTGAAATGAGTAGGTAGCTGCATAGGAGAAGACCGGATTGCCTAAGAGAGTGCCAGGGGGTGTATACATGCTTCTGTCTTACTTGAAATATTAACAGTAGCAGGGATTCATACCCAAAATGTATACCATTTCTGGCATTACTACCATAGTTCAAAGGTAGATTTTATATGGTTTAATGGTATTAGTGTGTTTTTCATTGCGTTTCTCACTGTATGTGGACAAATGTTTCAGGATGTCAGAGCCCCGTTACCATATTGTGAGGGTGCCTGTATGTTCACTCCCCATCCTCTAGTTGAGTTATCATGCAATACTGCAGTCTTATTATAATAACTATAGCATTAGATGAGGAAAATACAGATGATCAATATTATTGGTTGAGTGACCATATTTGTCAGTATAATTGTTTCTTTTGACTGAAATGTTATGTCTGGCAGCATTGTTTCTTTGTATATG
Source organism: Protopterus annectens (assembly GCF_019279795.1). Classification (NCBI taxonomy): domain Eukaryota; kingdom Metazoa; phylum Chordata; order Ceratodontiformes; family Protopteridae; genus Protopterus; species Protopterus annectens. The sequence continues at coordinate 1,427,093,954 of NC_056725.1, forward strand.
TACATTTTTCTCAGACATCATTACTGCAGCTCATCTTAGAGACACCTGCTGGTTTGTTTAAGTAACTCATCACATTAATCATCTGTCCGCCAGAATGTAGGTGACGACGGCTGTTGGTTCAGGTCTCCCTCGCAGTTATGTACTCTGATAGCCTTGTTAAACTGAGAAGTGTCTTCTTAGTCTAAGTTTATTATATTTAAGTGTATCATAGTGAAATATGATACATCTTGATATGTGGATCCTCTTCTTTTTCCAAACTCCTAGAAGATACTCAAACCTCCTTCTCAGCAGTTGAAACTTGTCTAAAAAAAAATCACAACTTATTACTTAATCCCATCAAAACTAAGAAGATGCTCTCCACTCCAAAACCCCATCTTAACCATAAAAAGTCTTTCAACATTACCTCTGCAAGCAACACTAAGATCGAATTAGTAATGCAAACCAAACTATTAGGCATAATAAGAGATGGCAAACTCAGGTTCAACCAACACATCCTTCAGTCTGTTAAGAAATAAATCAAAAATTAGGCTCCCACTATAGGGCAAAGGCATACCTTACAGGCACAACAAGTATAACACTTGCCTCAATTTACTTACTTCCCTCCCTCCTATATGCTTCCCCCATCCTCGCCAATCTAAGAAACATACACAAAAGCAAGCCAGCATCATGGTACAAAATAGCAGTTTGCAGTCAAGTTTTCTCACGGGGACATCACTGTCATGCTTTAAAACAACTCAACTAGTTAAAATTCTACTACGTAACCTACTCAAAGTTAATTACAGCTTTTAAACTTACACATCAACCAAAAAATGCCCATCTCTGTAGCATACCCTTAACCACTATTCCCCACTCAAAGATCTCTGCTCCAGAGAACAATTCTTACTACATATTAACAGGGCACACAATTCAGCAAAGAAAGCCATGTACTCATTACCATGTCTGTAACCTCTGGAACTCCATCCTTACTCAGATAAAATTAACAGATAATCTTCTACACTTTAAAGTACTACTCAAACAGTATTTCAACCATTTCTGGTTATACTCATGTACCACTCCAGGTTGTACAGCTCACCACACATTCATTAAAGCCTACTTTAATTTCCTACCCCCCATCCACACTCCACAACCTAATAGCCTTTCTTTTTAATGTGCCAAACCTTATAATCATGTTAAAACTCTCTCTATGCTGCGTCTTAATCCAAATAACACAAATAGCTTACCTTTCTGCTCATACTACCACTACTTAGTAATCCCACTCTATATTTAACATGACCTACTCCTCACTGAGAATATCGACACTCATCCTGCATCTATAGTGACAGTCTTCTTTACATGCCAAGCACAAAACTAATTTTCTCTTTCACATGATGCTGATAATATTCCATCTTTAAGTAATAAAAAAATAAAAAATGTGTACTATTGGAAATGTAACTTAACCATGCTATTATGAGTATGTAAATTTACCATGGGATTTTGTGCATGCAAAATAACCATGTAAGTTTTGTATAAATAACAAACCTTATAATAAGTGGTGGAGCTTTTCTCTCAGGGCGTTCGCTGAAAAGGGACTTTGCCCAGTTGGACTTTCCTGGTCAACAAAAAACAATAATAAACAAACAAACAAGCAAATAAATAAATAAATCAACTTCAGGTTTTATGTATTTGTACTTCTCCTCTTTTATTGCTGTCCTTTCACTTATGTACACTGATTTTGTTTGATATTTTATTTCTCTCCATTTATTTTACTATTATACCAGCATCAGGACTTGCATCTCTCCAAAAAGGTGTGTCACACCCCCAGAGGTAGCAGCAGCACTAGCACCCCAACCACTACAACCACCAGAAGCTCCACACATATCTGGTTCCCAGCCTCCCACAGTCCCGTCCGCAAGTTTCTGCCCTATCTGTACCACCTATTTCATGTAGCCCTACACTGGATGCAGGTACAGTTGTATCCAGTGGTAGCAATGCCAGTGCAGATGACACCTTTGTCACCAAAAAGCACCTAGCAGACATTGGGGGGGGGTTATCAGCAGGGGCTAGAAGCCCAAATTAGTCAAATGGAAAACCTCCTTCAGCAACTTAATTCATTCCCTCCATAGAGATCTTTTGAGTGTGTACCTTTAACTCCCAGTGGGTGTGGCTTCAGCCTTTAAAAGTTATCACCATACATTTCTAACAAATGCTCATTAACAGAGTTCAAATATCAAAACAATTGTGTTTGCATCATGTATGCTTCAAGATAAAATTAAAATATTCTGATACCTTGTATGAAGCATGGTTTTGGAATTATTAATGCAAATATGAGCAGGCAATATTTGATGCCTAGAGGCGCAGTAGGAGGTAACTGCAGAAGTGCCTGGAGGGGCACTCGGCTGTAATGAGTTAAGCCATATTTATCAGTGATCACTTACCAGCCTTCATCCATAGAGCAACCCCCTCCTGTCCTCATCTACACCAATATATCCATACTCGGAATCTCAACAACTTTAACCCTACAACTTTTTCCAATTTTCTCAAACTAATAAATTGGGACACTTCTTCAACTCAACCTTCTTAGACACTCTTAACTCCCAAGCCCCTCCAAGAATAAAACGTATAAAAAATAATTCTGCCCCTTGGCTTAGTAAAGATACCAAAACACTCATGCAACAAAGGGACAAGTCCTGGAAACTCTACCATCGTAATAGGCACCCTGACACCCTTCTTAAATATAAACAACTCTGCAACTTAGGCAAAAAACTTATCATACAAGACACTATATCAAACTCCAGTCTAATCACTCCTCTAACCCCAAACAATTCTGGAAATCCATCAACTCACTTCTCAGCACAGGCACCAAAAACAACCCTTGCCCTGACACTAGTAAATCTGACCCAGAAATAGCGACTCTGTTCAACTCCTTCCTTACTAACTCTATAGCAGAACTCACTAAAACATTCCCAAACAGCAACACCTCCCCCCAAATCAAACCCTCTGTCCAACCTTCCACCCCAAACTCACCTCCCATATTCCACCTCAAACCCATCCCCACCTCATATATAAAAAAGCTTCTATCTAAGCTTACGCCTTGCTCCAATGCCCCTGACAATATCCCCTCACTCTTTTTAAGAATTGCAGCAGACAGCATCACCATCCCCATTAGCATACTCATCAACAGATCCATACAAGAATCATATGTCCCCAAACTGGGCATGCAGCCTTTATCCTACCCCTCCATAAAGGAGGCAAAAATAATAACATCCCCAACTTCCGACCCATAGCGATTCTCTCCCCTATTTCAAAATTTCTTGAGAAATGCATCCACTTCCAGCTCATGCCATTCATTACACATAACCAACTCCTCATCCCAATACAACATGGGTTCTGTCCTGGCCATAGCACAATAACAGCTCTTCTCTCTTTTCTAGACATTGTAAACCATGCCTGTGACTCTGGAGAACTTGTATCCACAGTCCTCCTTGACCTCTCCAAGGCTTTCGACACAGTCTCCCATACCCACCTTGTTCACCACCTTTCCAATCTTAACCTCTCACAAAATGCCATTACCTGGTTCAGCAGCTACCTCTCTGACAGATCTCAGGCAGTAAAATGGAAGACTGGCACCTCAGTCTTCCTTCCCACACGAACCGGGGTACACCAAGGATCCATTCTTGGCCCTATGATCTTCAATATCTTCATTAATGATTTCCATGCAGCCATTCCTAACACTAAGATAGTACAATATGCAGATGACTCAACTTTAGTTTGCTCTGCATCAAACCTCCCTGAGCTCCAAACAAAAACTCAAACTGCCTTCTCAACTACTGAGAACTGGATGCTCCAAAAGCACCTCTCTTTGAATGCCAACAAATCAAAAATCCTTCTATTCTCTCCCTCAAAATCTAGCCACCAGACAAAACCTCTTTCATGATTACAAGCCTTGCCAACTCCACTATAGAAGTTGTTCCTTTTGCTAAACATCTTGGAGTTTCTATTGACAAACACCTAAAATTCGATACCCATATTCAGCTCAGTATAAAGAAAACCCATCAGAAACTTGGCATGCTGTACAGAAACTCCCACTTCCTCTCCCCCTCAACAGGACAGACCCTTGCTACTACCTTCTTACTATATTCACTAATGTATGGTGCTCCCCTACTAACCAACCTATCTTCCTCCATCTCTTCTAAACTAATCCTGTTACAATAAAATCTCAAAGTTTGCCACCACTTCCAAATACTCCACTCACCACTGTAAACCTCTCCACCAGCTGCAATGGCTAGAACACCCAAACTACCTTGACTACCTCCAACTCATCACAACTCACAAGCTTATTTTCAAACCAACTATATGCCCAGCACTAACAAACATCTTAACATTATACACCCCAAACAGAACTCTAAGATCTACCCACCAAAATCTAATCTCTGTTTATAAACCAAACCGTCCTGCTGGTCAGCTTCTCCTATCACCAAAAAATGGAATTCTCTCCCTCCATCTCTAACAATTTCTGAGAACTCTGAACACTTCAAAACCCAGCTGCATTCTTACCTCTCCCAAAAATAGAAATGCAATTGCACTCCACCTACGTAACCTGCTTAATATATAAATACTTTATAACGCACAAAGTTTGTTCTTCCTTACACACTATTGATTAACCCTATGTACTGCCTTCATGCTAATGCTACCTCTATACCACTCTGAGGATTTAAACCTCTGTATTAATTTAACTCATGCTAATATTCATGCATAAAGAACTCATCCATGCTAATGTTACTTCTATATCATTCTCAGATGATTTAAACTTCTGTATTAATTTAACCTTGTACTACTGTTCTCAACCACTAAACATGTAAATATGCTTTACATCCTTCTCCAAGCCGCTGTTTCCACTATGTATTGTACTTCATATTATGGAGCTTGTACTATGTATTAGTGGAGCTTTTCTCCCCGGGCCTCCACTGAAAGCGGACTCTTTGAGCCCAGTGGACCTCCCCGGTCATCAAACTGGAAATAAATAAATAAATAAATAAATAAATAAATAAATAAATAAATAAATAATCCCTGTTCACCACCATCTCCACCATTTGAGACAGCTGTGAACACCCTACTCTATCACCCAACCAGATGTTCCTTCCCCTTTTTTGTCCATGCCCACCCTTGCTGGTTTAACATTCCTGCCCTCACCATTATCTGTCTCCTGTTTGTCTGATGTCTCCTTCACTACTGTATTCCTCCTCACTCTTTGTGTGACCACACACCATCAGTCATGCCTGTCTTCCCTTGAAACATAACCTAATGCTCTTACCTTCCTCTTACATCCTTTATTTCATTCCCTCCTTCTTTCCCCGTATTTCCTTCTCTTTATGCATGAAAAATGGACACCCATTCCACAAAAAAAAAAAAAATACTGCCACCTTCCCCACCTCCATCCTGCTCATTCCTTGGTTGCTCACCTTCTGTTCTAACCTCTGCTTTTTTCTTTGCATCTCTCTTTCCTTATACTCCCATTTCCAACCTTTAATCTGAGCAAAAAAATAAACATACCTCAGTCATGCCTGCTTAGGGCTTCTAAATCACTTATCGTTTGTGACTGCACTGTGTGCGATGGGCTGTAAACAACACCATTGTTGTCCAGCTCCAACCAATGAGGACTGACATGGCTCATTTTATAATAATGATCAAGTATAACCGCTATCATCTACTACATATATTGACCTCAGATGCCATTGAATGTACAAATGACCTGAGCATTGCTGCACAGCAGTTTATCTATACAACATATGATAAAGCTGATGCTTTTGGGGTGACTGCTTTTATAGCTCAGCCCATAACTGGAATGTTTTATACAGTATATGTGAGGAGTTGAGGATTCAAGCCCCCTCAGGGTTGAATGTTTTCTGTATCTTTTTTATTCCTTCATTCTGCAGTTGTGTAACAATCACCTGTTATGTGCTTCACTGACACTTTTTGTGCTACTGCTTTCATAGATCAGCCTATACACAAAGTGCTTTATATAGTGTAATTGAAGAGAGTTAAGGGTTCAAGTCCTCACAGGGTTGAATGTGTTTTATTGTCTTTTATTCTTTTTATTCCACAAGTGTGTAACAATCACTAACTATGTACATCAGTGAAATCTTTAATGTGACTGTTTCCATAGCATTTAGTCTGTAAATTAAATGTTTTGTAGAGTTTAACTGAGGATGGTTGAAGGTTCAAGTCCTTTATGGCTGAATGTCATTTGTGTATTTTATTCTTTCATTCTGCAAATGTGTAACAATCATCTGCTATGCACTTCACTGACACCTTTAATGGGATTGCTTCCATAGCTCAGCCTGTAAATGAAGTGTTTTGTCTAGTGTAATAGAGGTGATTTGAGGGTTCAAGTCCCCTTTGCATTGAATGCTTTTTGTGTCCTTTATTTTTCATTCTGCAAGCATAGACTGCATTGTGTGAAAATAATGCTATCCTCAACTGTTACATTCCACAAAGCTATAAGTGCTGTTTAAATGATTGTATTTTGTCCAAATTTTCTGTTGCATCTGTCTTGCTAAGAACACATAGAACAGACTTTTGTTCAGTAAGGAAACTGATGTTGGATATTTAAAAACTGATGACTAAGAGTGTTTGGGAGTTTATAGTTGAATGAAATATGACTCTGTCTCGCTCTGTTTCTTGCAAACCTTGTAGATGTGCCTTGATGATGAATCCATAAGGGGTGACATATTCCGCTCTCTCCACTCCACGAGGTTAACAAGTTGGGTTTTATGGATCAGACTAGATGATCTTGAGCATGATGAATTCAACTTGATGATAGCCATGATACCCATATGTAGGTCTATATTGAATCATCAATAGTTCATCGTTTAAATATCCTGCGTTCAGGCCATTGGGCCATATTAGAACACAAATTCCAAATTGGTGGAATAGAAAGATGAACCTAGCTTTGATTTTAATAGTCTATTTAATATATCCAGGCTTGCACTGCATTTTATAGTTAGTGGAAGTTTATTTCACTTCCTTGCAATAAACTGCAATAAACATTTAGATCTTTCAACAATCCTGTTTTGGCCATCTTATATGCCAAATTATTATTTCTTAATGTTCTATTATTAAGAATTTGCTCAAGGCCCAATTATATTCGCAGCTGTTGATCAACAAATGCTCTGTACACCAAGCATAGTCTATCTTTGATCAAATGATATGCTATTGAATATAGACCAAAAGCTGTAGCCTTTCCTCATATGGTAGATTACGACATGCTGGATTCTTTTAGAAAAACAAATCCCTGTATCTCTTCAAATCAGAAGAATTGCTACTTTTCCCTCAACAGAAGTTTAACACTGTTTCTAGTCTGTTCTCCTCATGTGTACTAGACTCTGAATCTCAAGCCAAGTTGCTTTGCTGCACTACCCTTCCATTTTGTCCAGTTTCCTCATTACCATCATGCCATCCACTTCCAAGCTGCACCCATTCAGTGAACCTATATTAAGTGTAGCAATCATTACTTTAAGTTTGGCAGGTTGATTTGTTTTATATCTGGTTTTCACTCTACAAAGCTATCACAGGAAACCCAGGATGAGCAACTTGACAACAGGATGTAGTGTATTGACCCAGGGCTGCTACCAGGCAAACACTGGCCACCAGAGGCACATAGATCTCTCCCACCATTAACATGGGTCTCTTGCTCTCAACCCACTTATCACTGGTAAATACCAGTGCCCACTTCAATCAATCGGACCAGCTTGTCTAGAGCCAATTTGTACACCATTTTGTGGCTGGCCATGACACAGCATGCAGTCTGTCATCCATGTTCTCCTGTCTAGAGGATACTCTGCACCACAACTGATGCCTAAAATGGTTGATCTATACAACTCTTCCACACCATCACCTAGAGTCTATGTTGCTGCCAACAACTCCACTCAATTTTATATAAAATGATCTACATACTAGTATTTCTCAAGCCACCTGTATACAGTATGCAGATGACTCCACCTTAATTTGTTCAGCCAAATCCATAACCTCTCTCCAGTGCCTCACCCAAACAGTATTTAACAGTGTTGAGAACTGGTTCACGAAACACTGCCTTCTTCTCAACCCCAAGAAAACTAAACTATTGCTCTTTTCTCCTACTCACAAGAAACCTCAACCACACTTCACATTAACCTCTAACAATGGAACTATCATATCCCCTGACACTACAACCTGTCTGCTGGGTGTTACAATTGACAACAACCTTAGCTACAATGACCATATTAATTCCACTATAAAGAATGTTAACAAAAAACTAGGGACCTTATACAGAATAAAATCCTTCCTTACCCCTGCAGCCAAAATTACTATAGCCCAAACCCATCTAATTTCTACCCTGTTCTATGCTTCTGCTATATATACTAATCTTTCTAAAACCAACCTTTCCAAACTCTCCACCAGCTATAATAACATAGCCAGATTTGCTACTGGTACCCCATATAGAACTCATCATTGCCACAACCTCAAACAACTGGGTTGGTTAGAACTACAAAACCAACTACTTTTTCAACAACTTGTTATCTCCCATAAGATACTCTACTACCCCAAGCATACCCCTATACTCACTAATCTCATCTCCCCTTACAAAAACCTTGCAACCCTACGTTCAGCAAATAAACTTCAAATCTCTTTCATTAAATCCAACAACAAAGCTGGGGACTCACTCTTCACAAACACCATAGGAAAGAGCTGGAAATATCTTCCTTCTGAACTTTCCAACCTTACCTTCAACTCTGCTTTAGAAGAAGCATCTTAAAGAATATCTTAAATCCCACTGGCTTTGCCCCTGCTCTAACCCTGACTGATATCTCTTGCCCATCCTGCTCTTTCTCAGAAAAAAAAAAAAAAAAAATGTTTTCTGTTTTTTTGTTTCTAGTCATGGTATTTTATTCGAGCCTAAATGTTTCTAAATAATTCTGCTTAACCCTATCTTTTAATGTAAACATTTTACCAATTTTAATTTTAATTTTACTGCATTGTTGTCATTATTGCTGCTTGGAGCTTTTCTCCCCGGGCCTCTACTGAAAATGGACATGTATCCAGTTAGACTAGCCCGGTCAACAAATGTAAAATGAATAAAATAAATAAAAGTGTGAAGTAGAAACACCAAGGATGTTTTGGGAAGAACCCAAGAGAAACAGAGAAAGACCATACAAATTCTACTCAGTTATTGGCTGGAGATCAAGATCAAACCTTGTATCTTGTACATGGAAGACAATGACCTTCCTTAACCATTGTGCTAAATAGGGCTAGCATTAGGAGAGGGATAAGGTTAGTGTTAACACATGAGTACAGATGGTCAGGCAACTTCTTTGTTGTAACCATCTATATAAAACTTTTTTAAATTTTTTTATATTATAAGTGCAGAAATGACAAAAACAAGTAGAAATCAATTAACACCACCAGAACATACTTACACATGCATGTGAAATATATGGTACATGTCAAGGCTAACTCAACATAAAAAGTATCTGAAACAAACTGAGAAAATTTAATTTCTAAATTACTGAAGCTGCAGAACCTGCTAAGGAAAAAAATACTTTGCATACAATAAGCATCGGACCTCATGGAGAAGAAGTCAGTCTGTTGATTTAAAAAGAAAGAAAGGCATGTTTTGGTATAATCAGTTGAAACTTAAAAAAAGTTGTAAACAGTTACTTTATTTCATTGCTTTTAACTTCGCATAACTCATATATCTACTCAGGTATGTTGACTCAGAAATGTGTGAACTGCTAATGACCTGGTTGATCTGACTGACTGACTACCCAGGCGAAGCAGTTTCATTTCTCCCCTTTCTCTGAGTTAGTGTTATACATGTTGTTTTATATCTTTAACTGTTATCTAATCTATATCCATCTATCTATCTATCTATCTATCTACCTATCTATCTATCTATCTATCTATCTATCTATCATCTGTCCATCTATCTATCTATTTAGCTGTTTATCTATCTATATTTCAGAGATGTGAGACTTGCTGCCGAATTGGGGGCAGGGTGCAGGGGTGCTAACCCTATGCAAAAAAATATTTTTCTTTTGAGCAAATTATTATATTGTTATGTCATTGCTTCCAGTTGTAAACTATCAAGGTTTTAGATGTTTAAGTACCCTTAGTCATGTCAATTAAACTACACTTGATCATGTACAGTAAATCCATCTACCTGGCTCCAGAAATGTTAACTCAGCTTTGAGGGCCAGATACCAAATTACTCTTTTTTAGTGTAAATGAATTACTTCAGTGTAATCCTTATAGATAAGCCTTACACTGGAATAAGTCCCTTTGAGGTTGGCCCATAGGGATTGTCACAAAGCACATTAAATGAAATTCAGGCAAACTTTAGAACAAAAGTTAATGGAAAGATCTAAATATACAGCAAATTTATACAATTTTACAAAATTATATTCCATTATATAAATGAAACATGAAACTAAATTAAATAACAGTAACAAGATAATGCTAATATATAATGTAAAAAAATCAGAGTTAAAACAGTAAAAAATCAGTACATGCAAATCAGAGCAAACATGGGCATTTTAGAATGCAGGTAGTCAGCTGCTAACAACTTCCAACTTCCCAGAAGAAGCATGTTAAACAAAAGTGATGAAAAACAGCTAAAGTGTATACTAAATAGAATTAATGTGAAAACAAAATGAAGACATTTATGCCAAGAATGCAACATCACCCCACCTCAAGATTCACTGTAGAGTCCATACTGAAAATATAAATCAAAGCCCGAAGTACGCTGCCTACTGAGGCACTGACTTAAATATAGTGGGGAGCTGGCAACTAGATCATGCCACTATCTATTCCAACTTCCTGTTTGTAGGTGCACTAGTAAAGCCTTTGACTGATGGCATACAAGGACATGACTGACAGAAGAGGCAGGCCACACTGCTACACAGCTGATCAACACAGCCAGGCAGGAGAATTTGGGTCTTCCTTGTTTGACTGTTGTGTTGCATGCATACTTTGTAGAATCGAACAAGCACAACATGATTAAATTCTAAGGTGCTTTTCATTAAATGCACAGATTAATTTAACATAACTGGGTACAACTTTCCTGCTGTGGCCTGGCATCACAACAAGTTGAAATAGGTAATATATCTGGCTCCCAGCCAGGTGACTTATATGGTCAGGAATGTGATAGTCTGGAACATAGCAATGGTGTTTCCCACACAGCACCACAATGCTGACATGCCAGTACATCCAGCAATGGTTTCTAGAGGAATAAGAGCTCCCTTACAGGTGGAATGCCATCATGTTTGAAGCTCATATCTGATACATAGCCTGCACTAGCCCATTGCCCAGTCCAATACCTAATGATGGGGTCCTGGATATAAAGCTTTCAGTGTCAGTAACATAACACGTAACACACTTGCCTTTGGTGTGGAAGGATGTGGGTTCTATTCCCACACTCAGTGGATTGTTTATTGAAACTGCAGTGCAGCATGAGGGTGGTGCTTCACCCTTGAGTGTGCCATTCTTTGGCTGAGACATTAAACTGAGGCTCTATTTGAGTTATAGCTCAGGTGGATGTTAAAGATTCCATGGTGCCTATTGCAGAGACTCTGAGAAGTTCCCTAAAGCCCTGGCTAAATTTCCTCTAGTAGTATAAAGTGCAGCATCCCCTCATAGTATAAATACTACCTTGGGTCTCCCCTAAAAAGAGGCTCCCAACCTAGGGGACTTACCTGGTCAACAAAGGATAAATAAATAAAATATAAATAAATAAATAAGTAAATGCCTTGCATATATTACTGGATCTTGATTGCAGCTAGAATATGTGTCAAATGCAAGGCATTTGCCAAGAATATTAGCATTTTGTCTCCATACATTGATACTGCTTGGCATTCTTTGTCGGTAATGAGCTATCACTGTATTTAGGAATCCTGCATACAGTATACTTGCCTAGGTTTGTTTAACATAGTTTTTGCTTTACATTCCATTCTTGTAGATTATTTAGAACCACAAAAAATAACTAACTCTACTCTTGACACATTGCATTGCTGCAGGTATAAATTGTTGCAGAGTTCAACCCATTAACTACTTGGTTCGGAATACAGTTCCTGTAAAGCACTGGATGCGTAACATTATGGTTTTACAAAACATATGAGGCTGTTTTGGCATCCTAATCTTTGCAGAATTTGCAGACAGACATATTCAACAAGAAGGATTTTATTTGTTTAGTCATAGTGTAGGTGTGGCTCTTATGTTTGACGGAAGCATAGTCTGTTGTCTAGGATTCATTAATTCCAGTCCGTAACTGTGGCAGAGGTAGATAGAGAATTTTAGGATCATACAGAGGATTTTATAAAGCTGGTAGACTGTATCACTTTTCAGATAAATGCTATGATATGATAATTTAGAAACTGTAATTTGAGTAGTAAAGCTCAGATAAAAATAAATGGATTAGGTGACAATGTAGAGCCAACTGTGTTTCTTTAGTGATCTCAGTGACTCAGTGATACTCGATTGAAAGATGTACAAATCTATTTATTCAGCAGTACCTGTAACTCAGCCAAATAATAGCAGGTGGCACTTCTACTTTTCACTATCCTGGTCTACACCCACAGCCTTTTTTTTCCCTTTCTTGTCCAAACTAGTTATTTATTCTTTCTTACTGTGTGCCTTTTTTCCTCTGACTACTATATTCTTCCTGCTTTAATGTTATTGTCAGAGTTATCCTTCTTCTGATTTGTTCCTTTTCTGAAATGCTATGCTAAAGTAAGTCCAAACAATCAGAAATAGATAAAAATCCTTTAATGAAATCACAGTTAACCGTTTTCATCCTTAGAATGGTCAGAACTTCATAAAACTGACAAGAAACTTGTCATTAAATAACATTCATAAAGTCATGTTATCAAATGTTATGCGACAACATCACGACAACATCACACTAAAAAATTTGGTGGATTACAAAGTTCTTGTCAGGTTTGACTTACTTTAGTACAGTATTTCTCTGCTTATTGTTTTTTTGATATGCTTTCCACTTTATTTGTTTTTCTGAAATACCATTATTTTTCTTAGCCTTTGGTGTTACCGCATTTGAGAACAACATTTTTTTTATCCTATTTTTGGAAACTATGTTCTACACAGCTTGCAGTTTCAGTGATAACTGTTTTGACATACAGTACCTTCATTTCCCTTTATTGTTACTGTCACTACCTTGTTTGTTTAAAACTTAGGCTGCTAAAGCCCTGAACCTTCTCTTTTAATTGAATTGACAGCATAGCTAAATTGATGGAGTTACACTGTTTGATAATAACTTGCTTCCAAATAACTGCAATTACCAGATTTGAGATCCTTTGCCCATCACAGCTGGAGAACATAAGGCCCTAAATCTCTCTTCCTTGACTGAGACCTGCATTCATGTGCCATTAAGCAAGATCCTGCACTTTTTTAACATCTGCATGGAAAGTGCAGGGAAAGTAGAATATTAGTCTGCATAAAATATAACCCATCCTGTACCATTCAAAGGATATCTTCTATCATTTTCAGGCATTTTGTTTTGGGACAAGTGCATTTTTTATGCAAGAAGGGTAGATGGGGAAGGATGTAAGGGTAAATCAGGGGATGGAAAGAAGCTATAGAGATGGAAGCAGGGGCACATGAACAAAAGATAAAACACAGACAAAGACCAACGGAGGAGGTGCTGACACAAATGAGGGCTGATAATGGATAAACAGACATACTTGATAGAGAATAGGCTAGTAGCGATGGGAGGGCTGAATAGGAAACATGGGAAGGAGATGACACATGAGGAAGAGGAACACCATGACTGGGGGCAGAGTGGGATCCTGGCTCTCTTTCATGTTTCCTTGTGTGGGACCCAGGCAAAGGTCAGGTTCTGCTGTGACAGCCCCCCCCAGCTGGCTTCTGCCTGAGATGGCACACTAGGTGGTGCCAGGCAGTGAAGCAACTGCCGTAGTCTTATGAGGATGGCCTCCACATGGTCATTGCTGGCATCAAGCTACCAGTCCATTCACACCACCATAATCTTTTCTAGCTCCTGGTGAGTGACATAATGTGTCCCATGGTGATGTCACCATAGGATGTGACATCCACCTGTTTGAGGCCACCTAGGACATCTCCAGGTCATCCCCTTTTGCATCACCTATGTCACTGGATGGAGAGGCAGATCAGGAAACTGATGATGAGCAAACAGGAGAAGACAGGGCAGGATGATGGACAGGTACCACTGCCACACCACAGGCACAAACATGGCATGACACCACATAAAATGATAAAACGAAAGCAGAAATAAAACAGCAAACATGAAATTAAATATAAACAAAAGACAGCAACAATGAAAGAGAGAGAGAGAATACAATCATTACTATCATATCTGTGTCAGCCTTACATGCAGCTACAGGTGAACTAAACACCTGCTAGGTATGCAGGGGACATAATGATGACTAAGCATAGAATGCCATCTATTCCTGTTAGAAAATGTGTGTACACGGGTGCAGTAGCTTATTACCAATTTCCATGTGGCAGTATCCGTGACACCACTGTCAGTAATATGCTGTTGGTTGTTGGCCATCAGAGGCCGTGGAGTCTATGTGTGTGTGTGTGTGTGTGTGTGTGTGTGTGTGTGTGTGTGTGTGTGTGTGTGTGTTTGTGGGTATGTCAGTGTATGTATGTCACGTGAGATAGGGACAAAGAATGGCTGTGTGGATTTGGACTTGTTACAAACTACATAGGCCATCAGTTTTACTATGTTAATGTGTTATACCAAATGCAAACACGACACTGATGGAAATGCTTGCAGCTGTTAGAATATGCCTGACAAGTACTGTAATGTAAGGTGATGTTTACTATGGAACAAGATTTCATAACATACAAATGTAATGGGTATGGGTATGCCAGTCTGAAGTAGCATATGCATGGACATTCAGTGGGGTGTTGTATGGCCGATATCAGGAGATGTGTACCTTGCTTGCTTTAGGATCTTCTGGTCTGCGGCAATGTACACAGCATGGTAGTGAGCTAACAGTCCTCTGGGAAGTAAAGTGGATTATGTGCTTTTGAGCTCATATATCTCCAGGCCTTAGTGGCAGCATAAGTATTAAACCGATCTTACATGAACTACATAGTCAGATTTGATGAGACTATTTCTTTACATTAACTATTTAATTGTTTTTGATCATGTGATTTCTTTTATCCTTTTATATAAAGGTGTTTTTTATGGTTGTATCATTACGCCTGATGAAGCAGTATGTAAGCGTTTTTAAACCTGCGATATTAAACTTCTTTTTTCGTGACATTTTCGTGGTTTATTTATTTATTTTCAGTTTGATTACCGGGGAAGTCCACTGGGCCAAGAAGTGCCCATTTTCAGTGGAGGCCCGGGGAGAAAAGCTCCATGGACAGTATAATACAATATAGGTTACAAAATGCAAATAAAGGTTGCAAAGTGAAATACCATACAGTATAGGTTGCAAAATAGAAAATAAAGGTTACAAAGTGAAATACAAGAGTAGGGTTCATATATTCAAGAGTTGCAGAGTGTAATATACATTATGAGACAGTTTAACAACTTGACAGAGTGTTTTTTTTTTTTTTTTTTTTGATGAAACAATATTTACATGCTTGTAGTCAATTAAAGTCCGCTAGTTCTGGATCTTTTGAGAAATAAGAATAATTATGAGAGTATAGTGGAGTGGGGGTAAGGAGAGCTTAGTGGTACCTGTCCATCATCCTGCCCTGTCTTCTCCTGTTTGCACATGGTTCATGTGGACTTAGTATTTATATTCTCTTCTATCTGCTCTGGAGATGAAAAACACTAGCAATAGCAACAACAAAAATCTTGAATCAAATGTCTTGTAAGGGCTTTTTTGAACTAAGTATAAAATATAGTGCAATGACCTGTTTGGCATGCTTACTGTATGTATCAGGAGCATACTGTCTGACCAATTCTTCCCACTGGCACAGTTGTGATGCCTGCAGTTCTCACCAGATTGGTTGATCCCAGTAGCAGATGTCATCATCCTGGTAAGGCTGTGTCTGGCATCTACATTGTACTGGGAACCTTCATAAGAGTCCCCCTGCAGATGCTCCTAGTGGGCTCTGTATATAAGGCAAAAAAATATTTTGGTTTGTTCAGAGCATCACCTGCAAACCCTGCCACCCTCAGTGACTCAGCTCAGACCTGTCATGCATCCATACATGCTGCTGATGTGTGAAGTGAAACAATGAGCTACCATAGTATAGTGAGAATTCACATGGCATTGCAGGATGGTGTTCTGTGGTCAACTATAGCATATACAATGTATAACAGTAGTACATTATCTGTATATGTTTACATTTCTGCACAATAAAAACAGCTACAGTCATTACTTTGCTCATTTTCCTATGGAATTTGCTACTGAGAAACAAGCAGGCATCGTTATATGCAGAGCACCTGAGGTAGTGTCAGTAGTACATCAGGTAGCACACTCCCCTTTAATGCAGAAGGCTGTAGGTTCTCTTCCTACACCAAGAAGATGGATTGCTGACATTGTAATGCAACATAAGAGAGGGGTGTTGTACTGTTTAGTGTGTCATCCTTTGGATAAGATATTAAATCAAGGTCCCATTTACTTCAGATGGTGGAAGTTTTGGTGAATACATACAATCTCACAGCAGAGAATTTAAACTGAGGTCCCATCTTCTTGAATTTGTGGTAGCCCAGGTGAATGTAAAAGATTCCACTGTACCTATCCAAAAGAATAGGGGAATTTCTATGATTCCCTGGCCAAACATTTCCCCTAGTAGTATAAATAACACATCAGGTATTCCCTGAAAAGAGGCTGCTAACATTTTTAACAAAGTATAAAAAAAAAAATAAGGAACAGTGCCTGCAAATGTTGACTTCTGCTTTGTTTGCATAGCTTGTTGACCTACATGATACTGTTTTGGAGAAAGGGCTTGTGTTTGTGAGTTTAACAGACAGCAGGTGAATTCGGTCTGAGGAAATGTGAACATTGACATTGTTTTATTTATTTATTTGCATGTATTTGCCAGGGTAGGGCACTGATCAAACAATGACCAGTTACAGGGTCAGCCTCTAACCTTGCCATACGATATGACAGTTACGTGCCATAATGTATAAACTGAAGTGCCGTTTGTGATGGTTTGGTGTGTGTTGCAGTATGTGGGATTCACAGGCCCTGTATTTAGGTAGGGGACTGTATCTGTAATAGCTACTGTTGATAACTCTCAGTTGTTAAGTGTTCTGCATGACTGTATGTAACTGACTGACAACTGCTTCTATATATCATGTTGTGTACTCTAAGAGAGGGTTACAGCTTTACAGAGGACATCACACTGTGTGAAGCTTTTGTGTATTACATGTTTGTTTGGGGACAGTCACACAATAGCTCAATTTTTCTGGTTGGGGGAATCTTGTTTTCTGCATCAATTAGGAGTGTGACTGGAATGCACAATGTAATCCACAGGCCTCCACAATGTGACCTCTGAGAGCAGTATGTTCATGCATCCTTTCAAACCATCTCCTGTGATGGACTGTGGTTGTGGGAGAGAGTGTGTCTGTGTGTGTGTGTGTGTGTGTGTGTGTCTTGGTGGGAGGAAGGAGGAAGGGTGAAGGGGTCCTAAATAGGCATTCACTAAGTTTGCTGACACACTAATGCTGAACAAGGGGTCTTGTGTGTTTCAGAGATTAATATGGGGAAGGACGATAAAATGGAGTAGGTAGCACTTATTGACTGACCCTTACAAAATCCATATCATGGTGCTGAATTTCTGGATTTAGATGGGGGGAATGGTGGGTGGAGCTCCACATATACACATATGGGAATCCCTATATGGGTAATACTGGGAAATTGCACTGACATCGTAATGGATGTCCTGCTGTAGGCATCAACCTACTGTTTGGCTGTACATATAGTGAAGACAAGGGTCATAAAACAGTTGTGTATGCTCTGGAGGGTGTCACTGCAGTTGATATTCATGGTGTATGCCATAGTCAGGATGCCTGACATGCAGTGGCACTCAGTTGCACTGCTGTGTGCTGTAACACATCCACAGTTCAAGGGACAAGCAAAGTTCATTGAAACACACGTGAATCCATCCACATGTTGGCAAGTGGCAGTATGTGTGCTGCTGCAGGCCATAGACACACTGAACATAGGATATGCACCAGATATCCCTGTGTTTCAGTATGGCCTCATTTGGAAGACAATGTGGCCTTCTCCTGTGTTTAAGCACAATACTTAGTACTATCCCATACTGACAGTACAAGTTTGTCTACAGGCACCTCCTCCACTGCTGACTCTGGGACTTCCTCTTCCCAAATGTCTCTACCCTGCTGTATCTGTCTGCATATCAACACGTTGTGTATATTATGTACACTGTAAATATTTTACTGCATGTTTTAGGTCATACTGCAAGGTACCATGGGAATCATTTAGACAGCAGAAGCAGGCCTTCAGCAATCCAAGCATGCATTCACAAATGATTTGGGTCTGTGACAGGGAAGTGTTGTATGCCTTCTCAGTCATGGTCTGTGGGTGTTTTGTTGTCATGTGCCATACTTCCATGGTATATATGATATTACAATAAGACAGACATTATGAAAATCACCTCACACAAATCACTGATGGAAATCATGGTCACTACCTGGGTGGCCCAATGACAAATTGTATATTATACCCTGTACATTGCAGAAGACCTGGCAGTTTATGGAGTGGGATCAGTTATAGCTGATTTTGTTCTCCAGCTGGGGCCTTTATTGCAATGTGAGTGCAGTTAATGGCATCTAGTACCTCAGGGGAATGAAATGTTTCATAAAATGCTTATATGGTGTTGCTTCTGTCCTCTGTTGTACATGAAACCCACATATACTCCTCCACATGCAGTAACACAGTACTGAGAAACTGATGGAATGTCCTTGAGGCAGATACTTGGGATATACCCAATCATGTTCTGCACTTTTTTCACATCAGCTTTTCACTGAAAGGTCCCTGTATACAGTATTCACAAAGATTCACATTCTTTGGTGTCTACAGGAATGGGCACTCTATACATCCCATGAGCCTGTATAGGAGGGTGACACATCTCAATCATTTCCTGCATTGTGCCTCAGTTTACACAGGAGGGTCCCACTATTTCTTTGTCCTGGAGGACATGGAATATTAGGCACAGACAGATGGTTTGGTGGTGCCACTGGTTAGGGCATACACCTCAACAGCTACTGGCTTTGAGAACAGCATCCTGTATATACATATTCTCTAAAGTGGCTTCTAACGTTTAAACAGAAATATACAAACAATTATTTAAATAAATTTTGAAACATCATGGATTAGGAATCATCATTAGAACAATACAGATTTTATGTTAGTTTGTCAAAAATATAGAAGCGACTAGAAGAGAAGAGAAAAAAAATACAGAAGAAAAAAATGAAGTGGCTCATGACTGGCCAGAAGGCAAATTGGAGGAATAAAATGTTTCAAAACAAAATTGCTGAGGTGAATTAAATAATGTGTTAGAAGTGGTTAATGAAGTAAATGCACCTAATACAGATAGAATAGACAAATGGAGGGATTCATAAATCTAGTATGCAATTGCATAGATTGGGTACATGGTCAAAAACACATATCAGGGCTCTGCACAATTCATGTACCTCTAGTTTCACATGTATTATACACTGCTGGGTAACTGACAGATCAGTTTGTAGTCACAAAATGTTGGAATAAATACAAATGCTGAATAAGCACCACTGTCCTATGGCATATTGGTCACAGCAACTCAGTTGTGCATTCTTATCCTATCAATACCACAGCTATGTCCACCTGAACCATGCAAAGCACCAGGCCATTTTATTGTAATAGTATGCAAATCAGTCTTGTTCCACTGTCATGTCCAAACTGTTGTAAACTTGAGAACTGCACTACAGTATGACCTCATAGCAGGAGGAATGACTCAACAGCCGGTGCAGTTATGAATCTACTCAGGGGTCTGTATGCAGTCTCTTACTGCACTTGTCAGGTGTGCGTGTGTGTGTGTGTGTGTGTGTGTGTGTGTGTGTGTGTGTGTGTATTTGCTTTTCAGGCTTCTAGCAGGAAGGCAGAACCTCTGAGTTACTAAGTTTGTAGACAATGGTAAACTTGTGGAGTTGTTAAATCTCATTCTGAAACCTGAACCCTCCAGCAAAAACTGTCAGTCATAAATTCTTATTACACTGAAAATGGGCTAAAATTAAACGTTAAAAAGTACAGTATCACCCCTTTGGTAACTAATTGCTTCCTTCAACATACTTTATTGTTAACACACAATTAAAATATAAAAATGTAGTTGAGGAACTTGGAACTTGGGGGTGATGACTCTATCTTTTCATCATCATATGACAACATTACTCTGGAAACCCTACTTAGCATAATTAATCACCAAGGGAATATCACCCACATCTAAATACATCATTATTCACTTATATTCAGCATTGCCAAGCCAGTAATTGAGTAAACCTCCCTTTCAGGATGTGTCTCACTGGACATACCAGACAATTAGAAAAGCCACAAACATTCCTTATCAAGACCATCACTGGCCGTAAGACCTTGAGCTACCAGGAGAGTTTGGAAGCACTGAAACTTTTAGTATCTTACAGACTTTTGAGAGGATACCTATGTCTGGCCTACCATGCCATTGGAAACCTAGTTGGCCTTGATCTCTTGAATCTTTACAAGTGTAATGTTTTCACCAACACCAGAAACAAGGATCTAAATCTTCCCCAGCAATTAAACAAAACGCGAGCGATAACTTTATCACACAGTGTCTCTACCTCTGGAACAGATTTCCTTTGCATTTTAAATGGTGGAGTTTACTAGTTCTTTTGAACCTGGGTGATTGGATGGATCCCCATAGATTTACACCAAGGCTGAGTGTCTGAGCCTTCCATTAAAAAGAGGGTGCAGCCTTTGTGTGGCTACTGGCAAAATGTATATTGTCCTAAGAGTAATTTGCCTTGAAATACCTATACATATATAAATCTAGGAAGTCACAGTTGCCCCTTACACATGATATATAACTCACATCTGTCAAAACAAAGTCGGTTTTCAAGCATCCTCTCTTCATCTTTGATTATATATGCCAAACCAGCAATTAGGAGAATGAACAGTAGACAAAAGTGGACTTTCCACACTTCACAGATAACAGGAATTAAAAAAAATGGATGTATATAGAACAAATGCATTAAAGACATTTGCATCATTTAACTCAGAAAATACAGCTTATGAATGAGTGCAGTGACTGGAACAACAGATATTTGAATGATAGGATACGTGATGCCAGAATCATAATGTGATTGAGAGAGTATTAACAATGCACTCTCACCTCTTATAGGTAGATGGTCAAACGCATGCCCTGCACCACAACTGAGTCAGATTATGCCCTACTTCTACAATGGACACCAGTCTTGTATTGATTGGAGAATATACAGATACCAGCCTCACCAATATTTTGGAAAGGTATATTTTTGAAGAAGGCTGCAATTGTAGCGCTGACCTGATGGAGTAAGCTCTAACCAAAGTCATGTTGTATATTTTTATAACAAAATGTAATGCAGTTAGAAAGGCTCTGTTTAGTGACTTGATTACTCTGGTTTTCCTTCATAAAAGCTGGTCATTTTACAAAGCAGAACTGCTGCTCTAAATGCAGAACAGTAGTGCCCTTTGCATGTTGCTTTCTTGCTTGTGAAAGAAAATAGCTGAATAGGCAGATTCAGAGACCTCAGGAACTATCCTAACACGAATGAAGAACTTGTCCTTTGATGAACCTCAATGTATATGGTTTTTCCACATTAATGCTTACATCTCAGAAATCATCCTGGGTGTCGTGACTGCTAGTTAGCTAAAACAAAGTCCGGGAAAGGTTTCTGGGATATAGCTGTAAAACTTAAGAAAGGAAGAGTTGCTGTCTCATTTACAAAATATGAGTCTTGAGAGGCCTGTGATGCAGGATTTCCTTCAGATACTGTTTTACGTCTATCTGAGAAGTAATATCTAGAAGGGGGAGGGGTTAGCATATTGTTTAAGGTCTTCACCTCACAGAAAAATACTTGCATTGAGGTTGAAATAAAAGATAGGCTGACCTTCATGGATGAATAAGCCAGGCAAGTACTGAATTAAAAAAGGTGTTTTCTAGGATCTTAGGGGATGTCCAATCAACATAATCAAATCCTTCATTTTTACATAAATGACAACATTTTCTCCTTTAGAGATGCATGATATTCCAGTATTTCGTTTCTTAGCTTACCTCAACATAGATAATACCTCTAGAACAAAATGATCTGTTATTTGGACTTAACTTGAGATCATTCAGACTGTTAGAGTCACAGACAGAACAGATGCAGATATCTGCTTTGCTGAAGTAAATGTCTGTTATAGAGGTAGACCACTGAAGGAGTAACTGACATCTGGGAAAGAAGTTTGAACCAAAGTTATACAGGCCAACCTGATGTTATGCAAATCAAGTTTGCCTTTTTACCTTTTACTTTTAGCAGCATTCATAGATTCAGATAAGAAGATGATAAAACATGCATTGGAGTTTGATTCTATCTGATAAAGAAGGCAGTTTTCAACATTGTTTATGCTTGAGAAAGCCAAGACAGTATAGAGGAAACTAAGAATCTTAATGAAAAGTGCACAGGACCAATTTGGTATGACCCCATACATTTGTCCTAATCAGGAAGATGATTTCTTTATTAATCTGCCTATCATTAGATACCAGTGCTTGTCTGTTCAGGTTGTCTCCATGGATATTCTTTTGGGTTTGGAATGTCAACATCCTACACAGTAAGATTAATCTGAATAGCTTGCTCCCAAATTATCATAACACATCTGTACAAGTATGTTTCTTCTTGTGTGTTGATTTATCATATCACAGTTTTTTTTTCCTCTGCCACACAAACTCCTTAGTTTGAGAGTGGATTGAAATGCTTTATTTTTAGTTGGAAGGCTAATATCTCTTTGTGGTTGATATGATACAACTTTCAATATGACGGATACTGGCCATGAACTTTTAGGTCACCTAAATTAGTTACCAGAATGTGATTTGAAGCATTTGTTGCCAATGTCTGACTTAGCATTATGAGTATAAATCATAATCCCTGTTTTGACAGCAATCAGACTATGTCACCATTGAAGTCCTTTCACCAGATCAGAAATTACTACAAGGGTATATTTAACTCCAGTATTTGTACAGCAACCACTCCAACTTCATCTTGTAAGATCTTGGGTACCATGAAGAGAGAGAAGAACATGTACCAAGGGTTTGTCAGAAACATCCAGATGGCAGATATTTTTGTTGAGAAATAAAATTCCACAATCAATGGCATCTTGTTGTAGGAAGGGAAAATATATACAATTCTACTTTAGATTGCCTTTGGGAATCTACTTGTGAGAGAAGGAAGTAAGACTGATTTTTGGCAGTTTTACCAAAATCTTACACTATGAAAGCAGTCGAGGACCCAAAACAAACAGCTATAAGAATGATCATGTACCCCTTGAAGTTTCAGATAACAATGTCATAATAACTATCTGCACTGGGCAAAAACTGCAGTTAGTTATTAAGGAAGCAGTGTAGAGACACCAGAAAGGCCAAACTATAGGGACATTATCTGGTAAGAACATTTTCCTATGTAAATCCTTAGGGACTGTCTATGAGCTTTGTGAATAGGGAAATGGAAATAAGCATATTTCATATCTAAAGTTACTGCATCAGGTAAAATTGATGGTTAGTACAAGAATTCTCATCTAACAATGTCATTATCACTACCTGCACTGTTGGGGTAGAGGGTGGAGGAGAAAAAGCTTGATTACATTTCGTGAGACTCAACGTTGAGAAGCAGTTCAGGAACTTTTACAGCACAGGGAGAGGGATGGTGGTTCTCACCCACCTTGCATTTTCTCCCTAATGACAAGACCCTTATGGAGAGCAGAAGCCCATCATGATATGGAGGGCTGGATCAGGAGGATTTGATTATGGCCACCTAAGCTGGTGATGGTAACTCCTGTCAGCTCATGTGGGGAAGCATGCATGTGTGGACTGAGAGGTTTAAGCAGCCCTCATGGTGACACAAGTGCTCATGTCACTATGGGGGACAGGGGTTAGGTTGATATATGAAAAATGTTCTTGTTGCTAGAATGCAGGTAAGAGTATAACGCAACCCATGCTGCCTGGATGACTGTCCCTTTGAAGCATGATAGTTAACAGGCATGGATACAAAAATGATGCAATAAAAAATAAGGTTACAATCCTACTTTGAGTTTGTTGAAGACTAGCTTGCAGATCACAACATAGTACATAAATCACTGCAGCTGTCCTTGGCTATATTCAAATGTAGAATTTGCATAAAGCAATTAAGAGGATAATTATGTTTAACATTGTTCGATTCTCGGTTGGAGTGCCTTCTGTGTGGAGTCTGTTTGTCCTCCCCATAGTCGAGTGACGTCTAAAGACATGCAGGTAGGTGCGTGCATGGGTGTGCCTTCTTTGAAGGTTGGGCACCAGGCTGGCAACTTGGCACCGTAAAAATCCACTGCCAAACATTAGCAGACTGGAGTTCTGCTGTGGCTACCCCTAACCGGGAAAATCTGAAAGACTTTTTATTGCACTACATAAATGTTTTTTTTTTTTAATTTTGCTATTTGTTAAACTGGTAGGTGGTCTGGACACTTGACCATTTTCAGCCACAACCCACACTCAGAGATAAACAGAATTTACTGAGTAAACATCAGTGTGTACACATACATGTATACATACATGCATACATAGATATAGTAAGGTTTAAGTCTGTATTACAATGGTTACAGCAACACATGAATAAGAAAATCAGTTACAACTCCATAACAACTTTAAGGCAAAGTAATTATTTACAAAGGAATATTTACAAAATGTTGGCAATATTTAATTTATTTATTTAAATTTGTTTACTGGGGTAAAGTACTGATCAAACAATGCTCAATTACAGGCTTAACCCAGGTAACATCATAATGTAACAAAGCAATGTACAGTATACAAATAACAATGGTTTACATTTATGAGCAAGCATAGACAATCTGAAACAATATATGCACAGAAGATCTAACAAACCAAATATATTTAGAGTTATATAATTGGAATAGAAGAGGGAGAACAAAGTTAAAAGTAAGACAAATAGAAGTGGTGGAAATACGTGTTGTAATTGCTAGGTTAGGAAAGAGAGGATTAGATTATATATGTTGTGGGTTTAGAACAGTGATGGTGTGGTAAGTTACATCACTGTTTAGGACAAATGACTTAATCAGGTGGCCCAGATGTATTGTAGGTAAAAGTACCACAAGTCGGAGATACGAGTTTATGTGACATATCCTTTAGATTGATAGTTGAATTCAAAGTGTTTACTGTTTGAAATGTGGCCTGAACAGGTAGTACTTTGTGTGATCAGTTAAATCAGGAGGACGTGACTTTCATAGTACAGTACAGACAAGCAATGGCTAGTGCAGTGTTATTTGAGAGAAGAAGTTTGCAGTGAGAGACCATATCTGACTTGGCTTCTTAAGTTATAGGTTTGAGTGGCAGTAAAAAGTTTGGAAGAGAGAGGGGGGAACAAGTGTTACATTTGAGTATTTTAAAGAACAAGGAACCAAGAAGACATTTTGATCTGGCATGTCCTGGCAGCCCTTAGCCTTTGAAAGAGTAAAGCAGAGGTATATAATTTACACTGTAGTTACAAAATTCAAGTATACTGCAATTCATCAGCTGGCCCCAGTACAGTTTTTTAGTCATTTTATACCTACACACCAGCACAGGCACCTGAGATTTACTAACAATTGTCTTTAAAACATTGACATACATTCTCTTTGAACAAGTGCTCATTCAGTTTGTTTTTAAAATGACAATGCTTCTTGTGTGTGAATGTTTTGATATCTTTGATTCCAGGGACTGGCTTAATTTTTGAAAAAGCTTTTTCACATATCCTTAGATCATATGGAAAGTATTATTAGCAGAAGTGAATCATCAGTGCTATTTCTAAGGTTTCATGGCATAGTTATAACCACTAACTTACTGTGCAAGGGTGGGCAGTGTTGTAATTGTAATATTTCATACTGCAGTGTATCAGAGAGCTCGCTGGGATGATTCATCAGACTTGCAAGATAATCAAAACAGCACTTCTTATCATGTTTCCTGTAGTAAGTGTATCACATGCTGAAACGAGTGTTATAATTGGGAGGGCATATTCCAATGTAGGTATAAACATATTCCTTGAAGTATCTAGGCATGCTTCATGTGGCAGGAGATGTGACACTTTGTAATATGATTTTAATTATCAGAAGGTGTTATGTACTACTGTCTCAGTGTTCAGTTGTAATAAATGGGAGATACCAAGAATGAGGCTAGGGTATTTTTGGTGAGTCACCGCAAGAAGGATGTTGCGTAAAGGATTCTTGCGAATAATTTTAGTACTACTTTGTGTCCAGGAAGAGAGTCAGAATTGATTGTTTTAATGATTTCTTGGAGTTTACTAAACATTTATTTTCATTTGTCCACATATATAATATAACCGACTGAAGTCCACTTGTACTCTTTTTTTTTTTTCCCCCCCTAGGTCATTTACTGATCTGTTAGTCTTTATTAACAGTATTTTGTCTATGCACAGTATTAGTTCAGGTGATGGAAGGTCTATAAAATGTCATTAATAAACAGTGAATAAAGCAGTGCACCAAATACTAACCCTTGTAGTACACTACAAATATTTTTCTTGTGTCAGATAGAGAAGAGGACAGACTAACTTGGAAAGTTTGATTCTGTAAGTAACTCTTAAACCAGGTAACAGTATTCGGGCCATAATTATACTTATCTGTTTTGTTAAGCAGGACAGAATGGTCTACAGTTTTGAAGGCTCTAGTTATGTCAATGAAAAAAATCCAAATAAAAATAAGATAAAAAGGCAACATTTCTGTCATGTCATGAAGCAAAGGCACTCAACTTGGATAAACAGTCTGGATACATAAGCTATTAGTGAAAAGAAAGATGCATACATGAGGATGAAATCTGTAGGGATAGTGGAGGAAATGCTTATGACTATGTCAGAAAAAAGCAGCAAAAATAATTAGGGAGGCCAAAGAAGACTTAGATGAAATGAGGTCTAGAGTGGCGAAGGAAGGGCCAAAACATGTTTACAGATATGCTGTAGGTGATAGCAGTACATGGCTGGACACCATAGTACTTGTAATAGGGGCATGAAGAATAAGGTGGTAGGAAATACTGAATTAGTTCTTTGCTCTGATATTTACAGGAAAAGAGAAAGGCAGGGTTCTTACATGTAAAGTTGAAACTGGAATGGATGAAGACAAGTGGGCAAATTGAGAGTAACCCGAAAAAAGTAGAGAATGAGAAAATAAATTTAAGAGTTAAAAAAAATAGGTAGAAAGACTTGACATGCTGATTCCCCAAAAAGGTCAACTTTATTGGCAGTATTACTTTGTGGATAAATGACCAAGCTATACAGTCTCTTGGAGTCCTGTCATTTGATCAACAGCGCTTTCACTGATGAAACAAAAATTAGTGAACCAACTGGAGTTTTCTTTTTCTCTCTCTCCACTGTTGTGTGACTTTGGGGTAGGTATATTTAAGTTCAGGGGGTGTGGGGGTGATACCCCATATGGGAGGTGCAGGAGGGCTTGCCACTCTGAAAAGAAAATAACAGACTTAGCTCCCAGGTTCAGTGAAACTTATTTCACCCCTTTTCTTTCAATCATTCAGCACTCAATAATCAAGTGTTGATCGACCAACATGTATCCCAGCCTCTCTGTGGAAGCCAAAGTAGTGCTAAATGACTATGGGACAGTAACAGTGATGGCAGTCAGTAAAGTGAAACAAGGAAGGAGACAGGTAAATTACAGACCCATTAATCTCAGTTCCACCTCCAGAAAAGTCACAGAAATGATTTGATAAGGCATGTTGTTAGCTTTGCTTTATGCTAAATATTATAATGATGAGGAATAACACAGCTTTACATGGGAGAAGGTCACCGGTCCAAATTAACTTTGCTATATCACTGGTCACCACAGAGATGACAAAAGGAGTACAGTCACTGAGGTATACAGGTATTTTAGCTATCCCTTTGACAATAATGCAGGCAGAAGGCTGGCATAGAAGTTAATTGATACAGGCTTGGGACCCAAAATAGTGTGGTAGATATAAAACTGACTAAAACAATGGATGCAGGGAGTTGAGACATTTTTCTGAAAAAAAAAATCTATGAGATGTCACAATGTTTAGTTTTGGATCACTCAAGCTTAGTGTGTATTTTTCAGGTGTCACACTGGGTTTGGTGAAAAGAATATCATGATAACTGGAGTAGGTGGCTGCACATGATACTGCTTTCCTCTAGCAATACCTTCAGGGACAAAGTGAGTGGGCAACATAATTGCCAGCAGGAAGCTGATGAAAAAAGTGTACTTTGTTTTTGGAGTTTAGGGAGAACATACAAGACAGGTGGGATGGCACAGAGAATAAGGTAAAAAGAAAATAATGTTGCACTTTCAATCACCACCTCCCCTACCCCCCCCCCCCCATGGTGAATTATGCAACACAGTGTGAAAGATTTATGGGGTAGTAGTAAGTCTCATCTTTTAATTGCCTGAGGTAGAAGTAAGGTTAAGACTTTCCTAGTGCACTCAACGGTGATTGCCACACAAAGAAAGAGAGAATTAAGGTGTTATATTACACGTATGTGTTTAATATGTAGACATCACTGTGCTGCCATGTGCTGATGCATTACTATACAGTTATACATATATGGCATCTATTACATGCAACAAAGTATTTTAACCAAGTTATCAGCTGTAATTCAATCTATGTGATTGT